>NC_037683.1:87589367-87631691 GCF_003255815.1 Theropithecus gelada
TTTTTTTTTGAGACGGAGTCTCGCTCTGTCACCCAGGCTGGAGTGCAATGGCGCAATCTCGGCTCACTGCAAGCTCCGCCTCCCAGGTTCACGCCATTCTCCTGCCTCAGCCTCCCGAGTAGCTGGGACTACAGGCGCCCGCCGCTGCGCCCGGCTAATTTTTTCTATTTTTAGTAGAGACGGGGTTTCACCATGGTCTCGATCTCCTGACCTTGTGATCCACCCGCCTCGGCCTCCCAAAGTGCTGGGATTACAGGCGTGAGCCACCGCGCCCGGCCAACCTAAATGTCTTTCAATGACGGATTGATAAACTATGGTAGGCCAAAAAATGAAAACAATTTAACAACAAAAAGGAACAAACTATCAACACAGGCAACACCTTGGTTGTATTTCAAGGGTAGAACGTTGAGTGGAAAAAAGCCAGTCTCAAAATGTTAAGTCAGAACAATGGTTAACAGTGAACTGACCAGTGGTTGTCAGGGGCTATGCGTAGCAGGAGGGTGTGACTGGAAAGGGATCGCATGAGGGGATTTTAGGGTGATTAAATTATTCTGTATCCTGTATCTGCTAACAGTGAACTGACCAGTGGTTGTCAGGGGCTATGCATAGAGGGAGGGTGTGACTGGAAAAGGATCGAATGAGGGAATTTTAGGGTGATTAAATTATTCTGTATCCTGAGTATTATGATGGTTACATAAATCTAGACATCTCAAAACTCATGAAATTATATACACAAATAATGTAGTTTGTCATATGATAATCTAAAAACAAAAAACTGTGTATACCTATACACCCAGGTATGTATGTGTGTGTGCGCCTGTGCATGTATGTGTGCATTGCAGAACATCTAGACAGGAGAAAGTGTATAAAGAAAAATACTGAGTCTCTTCCTCCATTCCTTGAAATCCAAATTCTACTTTGAATTGGTAAATGCCTCTCTCTCATTTTCTGTGTGTATGTGTATATGTGTGTGTGTGTCTCCTCTCAATATACTTATTTGTATGTATACATATGTATATCTGTATAGAGTATGCATAGCTGTAGATCTAGATTTATATTTATAAATATGCATATCTATAGACCTAGATCTATAAATCCATATAGGAGTATCTATAAGTTTGTGTGTGTATGTGTGTGCACACACACACAAATTTGGGCAACAGAAATCACACTCTATTGTTATGTATGTTACCTTTTTCTTTTAACACGACCTCATGGTCATCTTCCTATATCAACAAAATCAAAAGTAATAATTTTATTTTTGTAACAATTATATACTAATATAAGGAAAACATGATTTATTTAGAAGTGCCTGTTGATAAGTATTTTGATTGTTTCTAGGTTTTCAGTATTTTCTTTTATGTTTGTCTTTACCATTTTAAGTAAAGCTAGAGTGAATATTCTTGACAAATATTTTTGTCATACACGGATGAGTATTTTTGTAAAAACAATTGAAGAGAGGAATTATTGAGCAAAACGGTATATTCATTTTAAGCTGTTACAGGCATGGCTAAATTTCCCTGTGTATAATAAAAGAAAAATTGAGATATAGATAAGGAGAAGCTTTATTCAAAATACTATTCGTTAGAGGGAGGTGGACTATCATACTATAGGAAGGGTACTTGCAATAGAGGGAGGAGGTTATTGCAGTGGAGATGGGGGACGACTGCAGCAGAGGAAAGAGGACTACTGTAATAGAGAGACAGACTATTGCTAAGACAGGGTGGGGGACCACTGCAATACAGGGAGGGAACTGTTGTGATAGAAGGAAGGGACTATTGCAGTAGAAGGAGGGGGACTATGTTAATATAGAGAGGGGCTACTGCAATAGAGAGAAGGGACTATTGTAATTGAGAGAAGGGAATTTGCAATAGAGGGAGAACCCAAGGACGCTAAGATCTGCAAGCATCTCAAAGGTCTGGCAGAGAAGAACTACTTTTTCATAGGGAGGAGAAAGCAAGGTAGTTAAGAACCAGGTGTTGGGGAGTGGGCTGAGCTAGTGGCATGATCTGACAGTTGATCAAGAAATGTTTTTCCCTGAAGTCAGCTGATTCTTGGGAGAGGACATCAAGGAGGGTTGTTCTACATGGTCCAATGTTCATGGGTGGATCAAAATTTAGCTGACTGGGGAAAAAGGGAAATCTGACTAAAGTTTGGTCAGGTTAAGGTAGGGGGCATTTTGCCCAGATTGGTCAATGGGGACGAACCGTTCAGCTACTCATTTGTGAGACAAAACCCAGAAATCTGGAAGGTCGTGTGTCTCACCTTGTTATGGGTAAACACGGGGTCATTCCTGAGTCTTATCTAAGTCACATGGGGAAGGATGGTTCTTTGCAGTAAGCCATTAAAAGAACACAAAAGAGTGGTGATGAGTGGTTTCTTAACCACCGATATTCTCTAGGACCACAAAGCTTAAGTAAACTTAAACACCATCCCCTCTAACAATGATTGTATTGATTTTCTCTTCTCAGTAATTGTATCTACTAAATACACCCTAACCAATACCAATATTAAATAGATCTCTTTCTTTTCTTCCTAAGTTCTATCAAGCTTCCTTTATGTGTGTTATGGCATGGCATGAACAGTTCTACTGTAGGTACTGTGATTCAGAAATAAAAACAGTAGAGTGCGCCATCTTATGTGAAACTCGAACTCCTGAGGCTTCAGGAGGTCTCTCCCAACAAAAATGGTGTAAAAGTTACAAACCTGGGACTCTGAGATCCTCTGACTTTGTGAACTTTTTTTCTCTACTCAGGCTCCCTTGAGAAATGAACCAAGAGACAATCTCCCTAAGGAATATGGGTTGCTTGGGAACTTATCTACTCAATTGTATTCTCATTTCATGCATATCTGGTTTAATTTCTTCTTTGCTGGACCAGTAAGATAGAAATACAGGTAACTTAAGCATAGAGTCATCCTCACCACTCTTCAAAATTGAACCAGACATTGAGGTCTAGCCTAGGTCCTGTGAGTGTCAGACACAGATTTTTTTTTTTTTTTCTGAGTTAACTATTTACAACTTTAAACTTTTGTTTCAAATTTAAAATGTTTCTGTTTTTCTATTGCTTTTCATCTTTATTATTTTTTATTTTTTTAAATGAAACAAATTTGCCTTTTCTCCCCATATGTATTGCAAATATGTTTCCTGTAGTTTAACTTTTGCCTTTTAAGTATCACATAATGGTGTTCTAAACTTTTGGTAGACAGTTTTTCAAGTTCTTTTATTCATGCTATCTCAGTTTGAGATCATATTTATGAAAGTCTTTTCTGCTCTAATATTATAAAAATGTTCAAATATTTTCTTCTAAATACTAAATTCATATAATTACATGCTTTTCATATTTGTCAGAAATCCTTTGTTATCTTTACTGTAGTCATTTCTACAGTGAACCCCAAGATTATTTTACCAAATTATTTACCTTTTGTTTTTCTATATGCAGGAACTGATATCTTAGCTATCTTAGCTTCTTTCTTATTTCCCTAGTTTGATGAAATTATTTCTAAAATAAAGTTAAAAGAAGATGTTTCGGCCTCACTTTTAAAAAAATTTGTGTTGCCATTGCGACAATCCTCAGCTGTTCAATCTTCCCCCAAACTTTCCTCATGCTGTCACTTTGAAACAGGATATTTGCCTGACTCCTTTGCAGGACTTGCAAAAGTGGTGCCTCCTTGACTCAGCCCACCACTCTCAACTTTTTCACTGGAGGGAGCATGTGTGCAAACGAGGTAGAAACTGGAGTGCACGAGCGCTGGAACCAGCTGGCTGCTTTGGCACCAGCAGGAGTGAGCTCCACTCACTTGGACCTGCTGTGTTCCACCCTGGTGGCAGGGAGCACACAGGTGAACAGCTGCGGAACCAGGTGAGTGCTTATGAACCTTGGCAGGAGCAAACTCTGTGCAGGCCCCACGGCAGCATCTGGGGGATATCTGTGACCCCTAAAGTCCCAGAGGGCGTGTTACAGTGCTCTTTTAGCTCTGCTTTCTGTGATGGCCTAATGTTAACAGCTCAGTGGGCCCTTTGCCTTTTTTGTTTTTGTTTTTGTTTAGGCGGAGTCTTGCTCTGTCGCCCAGGCTGGAGTGCAGTGGTGCAATCTCGGCTCACTGCAAGCTCCGTCTCCTGGGTTCACGCCATTCTCCTACCTCAGCCTCTCGAGTAGCTGGGACTACAGGCGGCCACCACCACGCCCCGCTAATTTTTTGTATTTTTAGTAGAGACGAGGTTTCACTGTGTTAACCAGGATGGTCTTGATCTCCTGATCTCGTGATCCTCCCATCTCGGCCTCCCAAAGTGCTGGGATTACAGGCATGAGTCACCATGCCAGGCTCTCAGGGGGAAGAAGAACAGGAAAGAAGACAAGGCAGGAAGGTAATCTTCCCCTGAAGTTCAGCCATCTCCAGCCAGATTCTTTTCCAAAGTTGCACCGTCAAGCTGTCCTTCTGAAGTCAAGCCGTCCTTCTGAAGTCAAGCCGCCCTTCTGAAGTCAAGCCGCTTCTCTCCAAAGTCCAGATGTAGTCCCTGACATCCAGTCGCTTCTCCTGTCTGCTGGCTGAGTCTGGGGTCTTTATAGGCACAGGGTATGGGGAGCGGGACAGGCCATGGGTGGCATAGGAAAACAGGGATATAACTTCTCACTTTGGGCAACAGTCTCAGGCTCTCCGGCTTGAGGGTGAGGCTTCTCCCTTTCTACCTAGGATTTCCCTGTCCCCTGTCCCTATCAGCTATATGGGCAAACCCACCACTTCCTCCTACATGCCCAACTCCTGGACACCGCTCCTCCATTCTCCACCTCCACATGTATTCAAAAATTTCAAGAATGTTATGTAAATGCAATGATAAAGTATGTAACTTTTTGGATCAGTTTCACTCAACATAGTTACTTGCAGAGCTATCTAAGTTGCTGCAGGAATCAGTAGTCTCTGTCCATTTTTATTGCATAGTAGTATTCTGTAGTATGTGGGTATCACATTTACTCATTCAACTGGTTAAGAATATTTAGGTTTCCAGTTTGGGATTATCAAAACTATAACTGCTACAAACATTTGTGTACCCATTTTGTGTGAATGTAAGTTTTCATTTCTTTGAGATAAATACCTAATTTTTCCAGTGTGGCTATACCATTTCATATTCTCACCAGAAATGTATGAATGATCATTTCTCAGCCTCCTCTCCAGCATTTGATGCTGCTGCTATATATTTGTTTTAGCCATTCTGATATCACTATCACTAGGTTACCACTAGATTTGGTTACCACTACACCCAAACTCTTATTTTGATTTTAATTTGAATTTCCTCAACGACTAATTATGTTGACCATCTTTTCCTGTGCTTGTTTGCCATCAGTATATATTCTTCCGTAAAACAGTGTTACGGTCTTTTGCCCATTTTCTAATTGAATTTTCTTTAATTGTTGAGTGTTGAGAGTTTAATTTCAGAGGCAAGTCCTTTGTCATATATGTAATTTGCAAATATTTTCACCTAACATAGACACACCACTGTTTAACTTGTCTTTTTATTCTCTTAACAGAGCTAAAGTTTTTAGTTTTATGAGGTCTAACTTATTAAACTTTCCTTTCATGTATCATTGCCACTGGTGTCAAGTTTAGGAGCTATTTACTTAGTCCTAAGTCCCAAAGATTTTTCCTGTATTTCCTTCCAAAATTTTTATAGTTTTACATTTTACATGTAAGTCTGTATAATCCATTCTGAATTAATTTCACTGCAAAGTGAGAGGTATAAATCAAGGTTTTCTTTTTTCTTCTTTCTTTCTTGCCTGTGGATGTCCAATTGCTCCAGTATCATGTGTTAAAAGGTTGTTCTCCCTTGAATTGCTTTTGCATTTTAATTGAAAGTCAGTTGAACATATTTGTGTGCATATATTTATGGGTACTCTATTCTATTACATTCATTAACATCTCTATCCCTCTGCTAATACTAAACTGTATTCATAGTATAGCTATCTTATAGTCTAGTAGAGCCTTAAAGTAAAGTAAAGCCTTAAAATCTAGTAGACATTTATTTTCACTGTATACTTTTAAAAATTACTTGGGCTATTCTTGGATTTTGCTTTTTATATAATTTTTAGACTAAGTTTGTCTATTTCTACAAAAAATCTTTGCTGAGATTTTGATAGGAATAAAAATTAATTAATTTGGGGAAATATTGACATCTTCACTAATGTTGAGTTTTCTATTTGGTGAACATATTGTGTCTCTTTATTTTGGTCTTCTTTTGATTTTTTTTCAGCAGAATTTAATTTTCAACATAAAAATTGAAACGTATTTTGTTAGGTTTAGTTAGAGGTATTTCACTTTCTTTAAAGCAAAATAAATGGTTTTTTAATTTCTTTTTTTTACTTCAGTTTCTACGTGTTCACAAATAGTATGCAGAGACACAATTGATTTTTATCTGTTAATTTTTTATGCTACAACCTTGCTGGACTCTTATATCAGTTCTAAGAATTATTTTGTAGATTCCTTTGAGTTTTTCTACATTGACAGTAAAGGCATCTGCAAATAGGCACAATTTTGTTTATACCTTTTCAATCTGCTTTTTGTTTCTTCTTTCTTTTTCTTTTTCATCTTTTTTCCCCTATTGTGCTGACTAGAATTTAGAACTTTTAGCACTATTTCAAATAAGTGTAAGAAATGCAGACATTCTGGTCTTCTTTTCCATATTAAGGGGAAAGTATTGAATTTTCCCACATTACGTACGACATTAGCTTTAGTTTTTTGCATAGACAGTTTTTTTTAATCAATCAAGGAATTCTGTATTTCTACTTCACTTATGATTTTTGTCATGAATGGCTATTGAATTTTATCAAATGCTTCTTTGCATCAATCGCTGTATCCACCTGATTTTTCTTCTTTAGGCTATTGAAAATGGGCAGACTACATTAATTAATTTTTAAACATTGCCTCCATCCAGTTATCACTATAATAAATCTCTTTGGATCTTTACATGAAAGTCTGTTTATACTTTGCTGGATTTGATTTCTTAATATTTTGTTAAAATTGTTTAAGCTCATGAGAGACATTTCTCTATACCTTTTTTTCTGGCTTTTGGTATCACGGAAATACTGGCCTCATACAGTAAACCTGCCTCACAATTTTAAAGCTATCCAATTATGGAATTTTCCTGACTTTAAGAAGGCCTTGTCCATCTTGCTAAATGAAAAATGTATAGTTCAGCTATGCCCCAAGACATGTAACATTTTGTTTCACCAGTGTTGTTTTAATTCTAACTGGCATTTGTAGAATTTTTCCAGTTTCTTTCAGCAAGTTTATTTTTCTCACACCCTATCAACAACCATGTTATGATAATTATATGTATTGCCGACCTGTTGTTCTATTTAACACCAGAGAGTTTCATTTCAGTAGTGAATGAAGTACTATCCTAGAAATCTGTGGCATGAAAACAAGATAAATCACTAGGCAACTTGTATTTTTGTTAAGCACATCTGGAAGCACCATTCTTTCACAATAGAAATTGTATTAAAATATTTTAAATAATCAGAGAGGTGATTAGTTATAAAATGTTTAAAATATTTTAAATAATCAGAGAAGTGATTAGTTATAACTAGAGGGTGATTAGTTATAACTAATTAGAGGCTAATTAGTTATAGTGTATATGGGCATATGTGATGAATATAATTCATTTAAGTATACTTTATATTGTGGATATTCATTAAGTATACTTTATATAGAGTACTGAAAATGGAAACAGAATATCTGAATTCATGTCTTCATATACCAGCTCTCCTGCTTACTAGCTATACTTGGGACAAATCAACTAGTTTTTCATGTGGATATAGTAGAGATGTTAACATTCATCTTATATATGAGAAACTTAAATAAGGTCATTTTAGAATTAATACAATGTAAATTTCTTGCTACGACTGCCTATATTTTACGATGTCTTTACATGACTTTGACTATAAGCTTTATGCAGAGATACATTTCATTGATGTTTCCAAACATAAAATGATTTTGAAATAAGGTAACTCAAAATGGGATTTTCAAATTTCACTTCCAAGTTGGGAAGCTCAGAATGCTATGGTTAGGCAAACTTTGAAAGAAGAGCAATGTTTTCTATTAGAAAAATATATAATAATACTGAAAAATACTTCTGGAAAAAAAAGTTGGGGAGACTAGAAGAATGTTCTGAGTTCAAAAAATGTTAAGGCACTTCCAAATGCCATTCGTTTTGTGTTTCATAATGCTCACTAGTCACCAAGATCTCCAGGAAATCCTGAAACAGAGAAGCCAAGATAGCTTAATTTAACCTAGCATTTTAACACTTATTTAAACATGAGCTTTCCCTTTTAAAAATATACTAAAATCATAAACAATTTGTATTCTCCATAAAACTCTGTGGAACATTCAGTAACAGTCCTTTACTTAGAAGAAAGCAAAGCGAAGACATCAATGCAAGAAAATGGTACCTGTGAAAAACACCTTTTCGTGCTAAAATTTAAAAAGAAAACTAGATTTAGATAACCAAAATCTAGAAGTTTTAAGATTTGCAGAAGAGATGGGAAAGCCATGTGGATTTATACAAATCATACATAATTTTTGAAGCATTTTAATGTACTGGATTTTTAACACTCTTATACATGCATATTATAGGAAAATATATGATGTATAGTACTGTGGCTTCAGGAAAAAAACAAGTAATATGGCATCGGCCACATTAAAAAACTTCACCTGCATCCCTCCACCACCACTATTATTTTGCCTAAAATATGTGCCACATGAGGGAACTGTTATATCCCAAGGACCACAACACCAAGTAGTTGGGGTGAACTTTTTATTTGAACAGTAGCCATGCATGTGACAGGTAATGTCACATGACAACTTGCCATGTTTCCATATACTTAGTCATATATTAAGAAAACCTGAAAGGTTTTGCACTGAATTTTAAAACTGTCATAATTTTCAGTCAACACCAAAGCTAATAATACAAAACATTTACATCATATGTTCCATGAATTTATGCTGATACAAATATCCACTCAGCAAAACCAAAAAAAAAGAGAAAGAAAAAGGAAGCAAAACAAAAAATACAAATAGTCTTACTGATTTCTGCCTGTCATTCAGCCTGTGTAGACCCCCACAGTAAACATGGGTGAGTTTGCTATGCCTTTTTACCTGTGAACCATTGACTAGTCACACCCTTCTGCCACTCTGTCACCTCCAAATCTTAGTGTGGCTAAATGTGATTCATACCATCAAGTGTGTTGTGCACGTGCACACATACACACGTAAGTTAGAAACAGAAATCTATTACATGATGAAAAAACTGACTGTTGGACTTAATAAAGAATTGTGTATGGTGCACTTAATTCACCATATCTAAGCTCCTGGGAATTTTGCTCACCTGGAAATCGAAGACGATACTCAAGCTTTCTCCCTCACAGTCTTAATGTAAGGACCAAATGAGGTACTGCATATAAATATTTTGCAAATTTTGCAGCACTATAAAATATGAGATACTGCTATGCAGCAATGTCAAAAATAGGTCTAAAAGTGATGTCACACAGTTACACCAATCATTAATTCTATTTTCTTGCTAACCTTAGGAAGAATTCTTATTCTATAAAAGTCTTAAAAATAAATTATATTAACCAATCAGTGTAAGAATATACCAGTTTTCTAAAGTAATGGGATTTGTTAATTGTAGTTGAAGAAGCCAGCCTCCAATATGAACCCCAGTGATCCTTGCCTCCTGACACATATTCATATCCTTCTATAATCTCCTCCTGTTGAGTGTGCGCTAAACGTCCTGATTCACTTCGAATAGAATAAGGCAGAAGTGACCCAGAGACTAGGTTATAAACGCAGTGTGATGTAACTCTCTTTGCTCTTCAATCACATATTCTGAGAGACACCAGCTGTCATCTCATCTACAGCCCTATGGAGAGGTCCATGTGGCAAGGAGCTGGACCTTTTGCCAACAGCCATTTGAGTAAGATTGGAATTACATTTTCCAACTTCAGGAAAAGTTTCAGCTGACTGCAGCCCCAGCCAACACCTTGCGTACACCCTCTTGAGAGATCCTACAGCAGAAGAACTCAGCTAAGCCATCCCTGCATTTCTAATCCTCATAAATTGAATCAAATAACAAATTATTGCAGTTCTAAGCTACTAAATCTAGAACAATGTGTTACATAGAGATGGATAATTCATGTAGATTTTGGTACCCAATGCTGCTAGAAAAAAGCAAATATGTAGGAGTGGTTTTGGAACAAAGCAGTGGTCAGAAGCTGTGAGGATTGTGAAGAGAGGGTTAGTGAAAGCTTAAAGTGCCTCAGACACAACTGTTCATAGAATTTTGAACACTGAACTGGGGATAGGTGATTTAGCAAAGGATACTTTTAACCAGATGTTATTGAAGGTGCCATGTGGTTTCTTCTTGCTGCTGAGTACAATGTTAAAGGCAAGACGTAATCTAAAGGAAGGAATATTTAACAAAAATAAGCCACGACTGGCTGGTTTTGAAAATTCTCCGTCTCTCTTCATGGCAAAAAAAATGCTAAAATTAAGAAATGTCTTCTGAGTAAAGGTCAAATCCAGCAAAATCTTAGGTAATCATGGTCTAAAGATGACAGGAAGTTTATGACTATAAAATCCTTATTAAGACTTCAGAAAGATCAAAGGAGGTGTCTTTGTCTGCATTCGGTTAGACAAAATGCCATCTAAATATTTTAAGGGTATAACTTACAGATCTTCTTCATCAATTACATTTCGAAGAAATTTAAATGCACTGTCCCTCAGGAGACACCCCAAAAGACTTCTCTTTTAGGAGATTTGTGGATATGGTTTATATCTACTCTATTGAACCCCAATAAGGTTTACAGAAGACCCATAAACTGTTTTAAAGAATTATATCAACAAAAATACCGCCAGTTTGGAATGAAAGAGACAGTATAAAGTGAAGGGGCCAATGAACTGATAAAATGCTACTGGAAGAAAGCAGGCTGAGAAACTGTTCAGCTGCAGACACACGCTGCCTCTCATGGAGACAGAAGAATGAATCTGGTGGGTGGGAGATGAGCCAATAGCCAAGAATTAAGAACAATGGAGAATAACTCCAAAGGAGGATCAGGGTTGAGTAGGAGAGAACTGCTATTGTCCAAAGACTTGCATGCCACCTTTTCCCTTTCCCCTCCTTTACGAACAGCAGGGTGTGTGACAGTTATTCTATGTCTATTTCCACGAGGATGGGTATGTATAGGGCACATAACTAGCTTCTCTAGTTCACAGAAGGAGCCTTACCCACACTTAGACCTGATTTAAATGACAAGATCCTAGAGTATGAGCTAAAGCTGCAATGGGATGATCTGAGAGAACTTGGGAGGATATAACTATATTATTGTAATGTGAATCCAGAGGGAAGGCTGTGCTAGGCAGCCACGAAGATGGCCCCCAAACATCCTGGCCTCGTCCAGTCCAGTTGAATGTAAACTGGGATTAATGACTTGCTTGTAATGAATACAAGGTGAAGGTAGCGGTGTGACTTAGCGACTAGGCCATAAAATACATGTGGTGTCTCTCTCTCTCTCTCTCTCTCTCTATATATATATATATATATATATCTCAAATCTTCCAGTCTGAGGAAAGTCAGATGTCTTGTTGTGATCAGACCTATGGAGAAGCCCACATAGCAACAAACTGAGGCCCTCTGAAAACAACCACATATGAGCTTGGAGTCAGCTCCTCCAGCCTTAGGCAAAGCTGCAGATGACTGTAGTTCAAATCAACAGCTTCGCTGGAACATAACGAGAGATCCTGAAACAGAACCACCTGATGTAGTTTGTGTGTCCCCATCAAATCTCATGTTGAATTATATTCCCTAATGTTGAAGGTGAAGCCTGGTGGGAGGTATCTGATCATGAGGGCAGATGCTTCATGCATGGCTTGGACCATTCCCTTGGTGATAAGGGAGCTCTCGCTCTGAGTTCACACAAAATCTGGTGGTTTAAAAGCATGTGGCACCTCCCCTACAGAATGCTCACTGGCTTGCTACTGCTTTGGCCATGGGATGTGCCTGTTCACCTTTCACCTTCCACCACTATTAAAAGCTTACTGAGAGCCAGGCGCAGTGACTCATGCCTGTATTCCCAGCGCGTTGGGAGGCCGAGGTGGGTGGATCACTTGAGGTGCCTGGCCCACATGGTGAAACTCCGTCCCTACTGAAAAATACGAAACAGTTAGCAGGGTGTGGTGGCATGCACTTGTAGTCCCAGCTACTTGGGAGGCTGAGGCAGGAGAACTGCTTGAACCCAGGAGGTGGAGGTTGCAGTGAGCCGAGATCACACCACTGCACTCCAGCTGCAGTGAGCCGAGATCATGCCAATAAACATCTTTCCTTTATAAATTACTGAGTCTCAGGTATTTCTTTATAGGAATGCAAGAACAGCCTAACACACCATCTATCTTAGTTGTTTCTGAATTATTGACCTTTAAAATATGTTTGAGATAGTAAACAATTGTTTTAAGGGACAAAGTTTTGAAGAAATTTGTTATTCAGTAATAGATAACTAATACAACAATATAAAATAAAATAGAGCAAATCTGACTGGAGATATTTAGTAGATTTAAATTTCAAATTCAACAAGAGGTCTCACCTTGAGACTATTGTCAGCTAGTGTTTGCAAAAGTACTCAACACTCTCAGCCACTTGGCATTAGCTCACAATACAGCAAATACTTTCAGCCAATGAATGTTCTAAACACTATCCTAAGTTAAATGAGCTGTCTATTCCATCTCGGGCTCTGTTTTTTGCCTTTAAATGTGCATGTCGATAAACACATTTTAAAACAATGCCTGCAAAAAGGTGTAGAAGTGATAATTTTGGAGCTATCATCTATAAAATGGTGAGGGAAACATGATAAAGATAAGCAGGAGATTAAAATGATTGGGAATCTTTTGACAGTACTATAATTCTACAGCCCAAAGGAGCAACCAATACAATTAAAGGGCATACTCTAGTTCAAATGAAAGCACGGCATGTGAATAATGTATTCTACAATAACTCCAGGTTGGGGAAACTCTGCTGTAATTCCCAGTTTAGCTCAATCTCTGGGGTCCATAAAATTATGCCAGAGTCCCATTTGGACAGAATTTCATAAAAGCCAATGTACTTTCTGCTTTCAATCAAGCCAGCAACACAGAAGAAATAATCTTTTTCACACCATTTCAGCATTGCAACTTCTGGTCCTGGCCATATTCCAAGAATGAAAAAAAAAAAAAGAAAAGAAAAAATGTTAACCGTGGTTTTTGAACCCTAATACCTAAGGTTTGGTTCCAGTTCTTAATGAGGAATCAGAAGGATTGTATTCTGGCATCCTATTCCTTGCTCTTCTTAAATAATGTATCCTGAAAGTGAGCAACAGGTCCAAAGAGTCTTAATAGCCAAGGCAATTATAAAGATATACTCAGAAAAAAATCTGTTTATTATCATCGCATAAAATTTAACATAAAATGTTTTAGCTACGTTTTTAAAAGGAGATGAAAATTGACAATGCAAAGTTGAACAAAATTCTTAACACTAGGTTTTCCATACTCATATAATTTTATGTAATATACTTATCTCTGTGTATCTTCATCAAGGCCATGCAACTAGGATTTCTCAATTGTATTTTTTCCTTTTTAGTCTTTGATACCTATTGATATATTATTTCAAGTAACTTGTGTCTAAAGAAAAATGTCATTGAAAGTATTTTTTAACCTCATGCATGTATGTGTTTTTGTGATGTTACAACCTAGAGTTGTTCCAATCAAGCTCTTAAATGAAGATGATTTCTTGCATTATATAGTATCAGACAAAACCACAGATTTTCACAAAAGTTTTGGTTATGCATAAAGATTTTCCTTGCCAAAATTTTTTTTCAGTTGTAGCAAATCAAGCATACATATATTCATTAAATTAATGCAGATATTCTATCACAAACTCAAATGGAGGGAAATCAGCCTGCTAACTGAAAATTATCTTTACTTTGGTCACTCAAACAGCCAGTACATTTGTGGCAACAATAAATCACCACTTCAAACAAAGTCAAGGATGATCTAGAATATTGATTCTCAAACTTTAGTATGAATCAGAATCCTGTGGAATTTATTTAAAAATCATTTTCTCAGGGCTGAACCCCAGAAATTCAGATTAAATGGGTCTGGAGCATAGCCCAAGAATCTTGATTTTTGTGAATTCTTGAAATTAAAGATTACACTTTGATAAATGCTGGCTGTACTTTCTTTGAGGCTCCTTTCAAGATGAATACTTTAATTAATAAAGCAGCAGATTGCAAGGTCAGCTCTGCTTTCAACCACTGCACCGTCTTAGGCCAAGTGTATGTTTCCTTGCCACAGGCTGCAGTTTGAACATATAGCTGATTTTTGAATTCTGAACAGGATCTTTCTAGCAATAGAGAACATGAAAATAACTCTAAGCCATTAGCACCTCATTGTCAAACCACCTGATCTGTCATCACACCACTTTTCTCTTGAATAGGTCATTGCTCAGCTGTGAACCTGATCATTTTTGAAATGGTTAAAATAAGGAAAGTATGTGTTACTGCTGTCTCTTTGGCACCATGGATTTTCTTTCAGATACTTATGCTTTACAGGCAAGGTGATGTTTAGCTTTACTTAGCAAAAGTCGCATCATTACAGCTGTCAATAGCATTTTCTTTACAGAAGTTTTGTGTAGGATATTGCGTATATTTTTACTATTTAAATGGCAATCAAATACATATCCATACATCTTCATTGGAATGGAAAAAATAAGCTCTTATCATGTGCTGTCTTTGCAGCAATGTTACAGAGATGTTAAAGTCCCATGAAACACATGTAACTTCCCAGACCACTGTTATCCAGTAACACAAAATGACAAGATGAGAGAAGGAAGGAGAGAGGGCAAGAGACAGACAAACAGAGACAGATTGTATCTAAAGTTCCCAAAGGATGATCAGAGAAATAAGAGACAATGGCATTTACTAAGATATGGCAGTACAATGACAGTTTTGTTGTACATTCATAAAGTCCAGGTTAAAATATTTTAAGGGTGACTAAAACTTGGTTTTATGTCAAAAGAGTTTTAGTTTTTGCCATTTACTAGAGGAACAGCCTTAGGAAAGTCTCTTAACCCTGTGAACTTTAGATTTCTCAGCTAAAAAAAAAAGGGAGGGGGGGCAAATCAAATGAAGCATTCTACCCAAAGCTATTATGCAAATTGAAGAGATAATGTTGCCTGGTGCAGTGGCTTACACCTGTAATCCCAGCACTTTGGGCAGATCACAAGGTCAGGAGATCAAGATCATCCTGGCCAAAAGGGTGAAACTCTGCCTCTACTAAAAATATAAAAATTAGCCGGGCATGGTGGCTGGCGCCTGTTGTCCCAGCTACTCGGGAAGCTGAGGCAGGAGAATCACTTGAACCTGGGAGGCGGAGGTTGCAGTGAGCCAAGATCATGCCACCGCACTCCAACCTGGGTGACAGAGCGAGACCCTGTCTCAAAAAAAAAAAAAAAAAAAGGAATAATGTTAAGTGAATACACTTTGCCAACAATAAGGCATTATGTAAACACAATATTATCTCAATTATCATCATTGCATTTGCTCTTTAGCTGGTATAAATAAAAAGACAAACATTTCTTAAATGCTGAAGTCAAGAAAGTGTCTACAAAGGACATATATTTTTAAATTCAGGCAGCCCTTATCTTTCTATTTTAAATCTTTAGAGCCAAGATATTAATATTAATAATAATGTCTATGGTATAAAGTGTATTTATTTTTTATTCAATTCAAAAACATAATGGAGATGAGATGCTGAGTCTACACTAGGAGTCCTTCACAACTGAAACAAATTTAAGTGAAAGAAATCTTATACTTAGGGGGGAACTAAACCTTGTTAGATCTAAAAGATCCTATTCATTAGAAGAAAACATTGAAGCCAAGGGCTTAAGAATGGACAGAATGTAACAAGAAACCTCTTCTCCTGTCTCCCTTCTCCATTCCCATTTCCAGTTGCTTAGTCATAGTTTTCTTTGTGCTGGAGTCAACATAGGGTTTTTGTATCAATTTTCCTAATACAAAATCTAGATTTATAGACAAGATGTAATGGAAGAGTTGTATTAAAATCCTCTGGGGAGTTGTTTACAAATGATTAAGTGACTTGCACATTCTTCCCCTCCCACCTGTCCCCAACGCAGATTCTGATATTCTAACATGCACGAAAAGATATATATCCTCAGAGAAACCTAACCAGTTATTGTCAGGGAGGAGAGTAGTCAAGCTGGGCTATGGAACAGAACATCAAATATCTTGTGTTCTCACTTATAAGTGGAAGCTAAGCATTGGGTACTCATGGACGTGAAGATGGCACCAATAGACACTGGGGACTACTAGAGAAGGGAGGGCAAGTAGAAGACAGGGGTTGAAAACCTGTTGGCTGCTATGCTCAGTACCTGGGTGATGGGATCATTCATACCAAAAATTTTAGCTTCATGCAATATACCCAAGTTATTTCCATAGACATCTTCTCCCATCTTTACTCTCACTTATATGGGTATCACAGGTTAGAAAATGCTCAACTTAGATTTCTATATAGTCAATAGTCTTTTTAGAATGACTCTTGTTAAAAACATAGTGTTTTTCATACAAAATATGATAGTGTCAAGATTGTGTGATTTTCCTTAAAAATGAACACCTATATTATTTTAGATCTATAAACTGTCATCCAAATAGTGTGTGAAATGTGTTTTTTTAATTAGATAGATAATATATAGTCATGCTTTGCTTAGCCATGGGGTACATCCTGAGAAATGCGTGATTGGGTGATTCTGTCTGTGTATGAACATCACAGAGCATGCTTCCACAAACCTAGATGGTCTAGCCTACTACACACCGAAGCAGTATGGTATAGACTGTTGTTCTAGGCTACAAACCTGTACAGCATGTTACTGTACTCAATATTGTAGGACAATGTAACCCAATGTAAATATTTGCATATCTAAACATTAAAACGGTACAGTAAAAATACAGCATAAAGGCCGGGCGCGGTGGCTCAAGCCTGTAATCCCAGCACTTTGGGAGGCCGAGACGGGCGGATCACAAGGTCAGGAGATCGAGACCATCCTGGCTAACACGGTGAAACCCCGTCTCTACTAAAAAATACAAAAAACTAGCCGGGCGAGGTGGCGGGCGCCTGTAGTCCCAGCTACTCGGGAGGCTGAGGCAGGAGAATGGCGGGAACCCGGGAGGCGGAGCTTGCAGTGAGCTGAGATCCGGCCACAGCACTCCAGCCTGGGCGACAGAGCAAGACTCCGTCTCAAAAAAAAAAAAAAAAAAAAAAAAATACAGCATAAAATATAAAAAATGGTACATCTCTATAGGGTAGCTTCATTATAATCCTATGAGACCACTCGTGCATACGCTGTTTGCAATTGACTGTAACACCATTACACATCACAAGAACTGCATTTACTGTAGTGGCAAATATATGGCAACTATACAAATGAGCCTGTGGTGGACATAAACATTTTCTAGTTTATATAACAAATCCTTCACTGACATTGGCATCAAGGCATTGACATTGGCAGAGAGAAGACAGGGTAGGTGTATAAAAATAAGGACAGTAAGAGAGAAAAAGAGACATTCCAAAGAGAAATAGCATTTTAAAACAAATGTATCTAAGTGCAATTAAAAAGGAGGGTTTTTTGCGATTAAGCTCAATGCAAGGATAAAGCAACACCTCTATTAAGTACATATTACAATCAGAATATTTGCTATCATCTAGAAAATGTCAGGTACTGATTGATATTGTCTGAAGAGCAGAGACTAGTAGCAGGCTAGATAGGCTCCCTGGCCAAGTAGAAGAAAAAAATTATACTTTTTTTTTTTTTTTTAAACAAGTAGTTCCCATGAATGACTCAGTTTTGCGAAGGAGGAGTGGAAATAAATTAGAATCCTCTAAATATTGAGATTCAATTGCCATAATATGCTTAGGGGCATTGTCATGGAATTGAGTGCCTGGAGGCAGATGAAGGATTTGACCCTCTGCCCTTATCCAGCAGTCCTCCAACTCCAATCTAATGAACACATAGTCATAATTATTTCTCAAATCGTTTTTATCTAATTTTAAAGTGGATAATTTATACCACTTGTATAAAAACGCATTAAGTTTCATTAAAATATTCAGCATTAGTAGAACTTTGAGCAGAATATATTTCTTACAGTTTCAAAAAGTCATACATATTTATAATATTAAAACTCTTCAGTTGCTTTAATAATAGAATTTCTATCCCATAGATCTGAATACTAATTTTAATATGCTTCTGTAGTAGAAAGCTATGTGCACAAGAAAATGCATTTGCATTTTATACTTTCTAGTTTTGTGCTTATTTCTTTTTTTTATTAGACTTTCTTTTAATTAAACTTTACTTTTCAGTGGAAATCTTTTTCCCCTGTTTTTTTCTTTTATTTTTGTAAGTTAAAAATACAAAAGCTTGTTAGACCACCTTCCGTTAAGGAAATCAGGAGAGGCGCACATCTTAGCCTTCCAGCGTGGTTTGCATTATTTTGACTGGCTCTCTTTTAGTTCAAGGTTTTGCCTAATGAGTCATTCATTTTTGAGAATATAAGCATTTAGAGTAAATAATCATGTATGCTCATGCATTCCTAGTCTCTTGTGGCAACTCTGAAAAGAGAAGTGGCCGAACACCAAACTGGCAGAGATTATTTCTGGTGCATGCCGCCTTCCACAATTCAGTCATGTCAGAGAGCTTTATGAAGTAATAAATTAAATACTCATAATGCAAGGACTCTAATCAAATGAAGCTGTGATACATCTATCATCTATCTGTCTATCTTCAGAATCCATATCTAAAGTGACTGACGCATAGCTCTCTCAAAAGCAGGCAAGTATACATGCATAATAGCTCCCGTTAGCTTGGGAAATTAGAAAGTCAACTTTACTGTGAGGAAATATGCTCCGTGACACGGTGACTATAGCTCTTTCCTTCCTCAAAGTGCTGTGCAGTCTTTAACTTCTGGCTCACATCGTTACAGTTTCAATGAGAATATGGTGTGAGGTTAAAAATATTCCTCTGAAATAATAAGTAAACTAACACAGAAATCCTGTTATTCTGATCTCCAAGAAATCCAGACAAACAGAAAACTTAAACTATGAACCCTCAGTGGCCTTGTAAAGCAGGAGTGTGGAGGATAAATGTGAATATTTGTCACCACATCTTAAAATAGATTTTTCTCCGAGGTTTGGTTAATGTTGAAGTTCCAAGACCATAGCGGGGTCAAGCACTCCTACCTTTCAAAATGAGATGCTAAAACATCTAGATGAGCCTTGCAAAGTAGTAGAGACAACCCAGATTCGCAACACTTCTGCCTTTGTGCAATCTTTGCCAATGACTTTAGGGTATAAAAGGATTAAAGTTGGTCACTACAGGAGAGGTGAAGATTAGAGAGAGGATTTCCATAAGGGAAGTTCTAAATATGAGAGGATTTTCTCTACTCTCGTGGAAAGTAAGAAAGGATACTTCAATTTCACCCCAAAGTTTCAAGAAGACTAAATAGTAGCCGTGATATGTGTGTCTTATGGTTTGTGGTGTGCTGTGGTCGGGTATCTGCCTCCTGCCTAATAAATCCAAAGGGCAATGGGCTGTAGCTAGAGTTGCTCAGACAGCTAAATGAAAACAGGGTTGATGATGGGTCAAAGTGACCTGGCTATTAGCCTCTTTAGAACTCAACCAAAAAGGATGTCTGGATGTATGTAGTAAAGCCTTCGATAAAAGAAGGAATAATAAGTAATCCACTGGAGTAGAAGTGGTTACCTACTTTAAATGATTTGCAGGTGGCAATTTTCTAAACTCAAGAATGTGATCATAAATTTTATGTGCCAACTTGACTGAGCTAAGGGATGGCCACATTGCTGGTAAAATATTTTCATGGAACAAAAGGTAGAGAAAGAGCAAATTATCTCTCTTTTTGACTTGCGACATGCATTTTCTCCTGCCTTCAGGTATCAGAGCTCCTGGTTCTTGGGCTTTAGGACCCTGGGACTTATACTAGTACCTCCACTGCCCCTTTGGATGCCTTTAGTCTCAGACTGAATTACACCACCAGACATCAGATCACGGGACTTCTCATCCTTCATAATTGCATGAGCCAATTCCAGTGTAAAAAATTGGAATCATGACAATTTAAATTTTAAAAATCTTATTTATCTATATCTATATATAAAACCTTTTTGTTCTGTTTCTCTGGAGAACTCTGACTAATACAGAGTAAATCTAAAGCACCTAAGAAAGTGCCCTACAAAAGAAAGCACAAACTTTAAGCATCTGCCGTGACCAAAGGAAACCACAACCAGATGGGTACCTGGTCAGGAATGTAATCCCTTTTCTGTTTCCTCAACTCTTTCTTCTTCAACAAAGGAAATGGCATGAGCCAACAAATTGCATACACTCTAGACTGGGAATTGGGGTGAGAAAATGAGTCATTTTCACCTTTTGCCGTACTCATTTCCTGCTTTAATTTGGGAAGTTTCAAGGTTTTGATTATGACACAGAACTTGACAGGTGAACCCATATTATGACTGAAAGTAATCGGACTTTTAGAAATCTCTGAGAGACAAGGAAATCTGTGAGACCTGCTCTAGGTTTCATCCAGAGGCTGGAGAGGAACCAGTCCTTAAGAGCATGTTCAGATGGTTGGTTTGAGAATGGAATGAACTTGCTGATTATCCTACATATGTCCTGCTCGGTCAGTGTACCAGTTTCATAGCATTTCCTCTTATGAGCTGCCAGGGACATTATGAGGACAAAATGAGATAATGAATGTGAAAGTCAGGTTCGCTATAAAGTGTCAGGTGTCTATAAGGCACTTTTCAATGCAGTTGAAGAATGAGGGCTGCTTATTACAGTTAAGATCCCATTTACCTTGGGCTGTTTTAGTAACAGATACGTTTGCAGGAATCCTTTGATATACAGAGTTCAAAGGAGACAATAGCAAAGATAGGCAATGAATACTCCCTAAATTCTAAACCAGGCTTTTTCACCCCAGGTCTATGGAAGGGCTATGGTTTGAATGGTGTTTTCAACTGGGTTCAAAGAAAAACAAGTTGGCATCTCCAGTGGTTTAACAAGTGAAAGGTGGGAGTGGTCTGCTCTGATGAGGAAACATTCTATCAATCCCATTGTCTAGAATTGCTGGTGCAGGGTAAGTAAAAAGCAAACTGATGTTTTGAATTGGGTTTATTGTTGGTTTTAAATTTTCAATACATAATGCAGTCTTTTATTGCCTGCACTTGGGATGAACTGCTCCCATTGCCTCTCTCTCCTCTATCTTGATAAGTCACTGCGTCAGACCATTGATTTCCTCCACTATTCTAATCCAAGAGATGAAATATTGCTAGACACATCAGCCAGGGTGTGGAGATGAAACGTGTTGAACCTTTGTAAATCCATTTGCTAGATCTTTCTAGCACCTATGCTAGCTAGGCAAGTCTCCTTTTGCTCCTCCGCTGCTGCCTGCATTTTTCCACATTACGGTACATTTGCATTGGTGAGTATGGTCTTCTCACAATAGAGAAGAGCTGTCCTCAGCCAAAAGCATACAGACAGCTCCAAACAAGGGCTCAGGTGGCCTTTGTGAGAATCAGAAATCTTCCTTTGGCACATTCAAGTTCAGTGGCATTCCAGACATGGGCCTGCAGTGAAGAAAAGAGTCCAAAGAATAAAAATACTCCTGTTTTATAAATTTTTCACATCCAGATGCAATATTATTGCACTGTCTGTCAGCACACAAGATAACCATATTCATTTATGTCCAGGAGAAGTCGTGGACTTCAATTGTTCTAGAAGGGGGAGTCTGGGTGATGGGAAGAGTACGAGTTGTAGTGGGCATTACCATCTAAGTGTGAATTCAGATATTGCCACTTACTACCACAAGGAAATTGTGTTGGTTAATTCATTTCTCTGACTAGTTTCATCGCCTCTGTAATAGTGAGAATAATTCTTGCCTTGGAGCTGCTTGAGGACTCAATGATACAACGTAAGATAGATATCAAAATGACTAAGATAGTTCCTGCCACCAAGATAGGTGACTGGAGTGCATTTGCCTAATGAGTTGTACTCAAGATCATGCTTGCCATAGAGGTGACACTCAAAAATGCTTTGCCCCCCGCTTTATTGGAGAGTATATAGTATATCAGACAGAATATAAAAGCATGACATTTTCAGGCAATGTTTTATGAAGAAAACCAGTTTTTAATGGCCAAGTGAAAATTTCATGCACTTTAAAATCATCACTTTGGTATTTGTATCACCTTGAGTAAGTTAATCTCTCTTAGTCTTTTTTTTTTTTTAACATCTGTAAAGAAGAGGTAAGAATACAGTTTTTTGTGTTTCTTTGTTTGTTTGCTTTTTACAAAATTGAATGATCTATACAAAGCATCTAACAGTGCTTGGCAAACAAAATGTTCTCAATACAAGCTTTATTTTCCTTATTTAAGTGTTTCTGCTAGATAGGGGTAGAGGTAGAAACAGGATGATCATTGAAGCACAATACTATTTTAAAAATACTTTGGTAATAAAATTATCAACTGGCTGTGGATCCACCTTAATTCTTCTTGGTATACTATTAATCAAAAATTAAAACCTAGGTTGTCAGTGGGGTAGATCAAAAGCAGTTAAGTCTACAGGGAAAATGATATTCCAGAGAGACAGAGTCTTGTGTTGAACCACACAGTAACTGAAGCTGACCATCTTTCATTGGTTTCCATGAAAATAAAAGACAACCCACTGACTACCTCAAAATTGTAAAGTGCTGCTGTAGTGAAATCATTGTTCAATATATATGCTGATGCTTACTTAAAATGGCTTTCCTCCCTAATGCTAAGTCATTGTCAAACAACACATGGTGAGAAAAAGAGGGGGACAGTGGTCTGTAGATGTTCTGCCATGTTTGGGCATTTTTCAAGTGACAAGCAAAATGGTCCATTCCATACTTTTTAAGAATGAAGAATTGTTACTCTCATGGAAATATGCCCTGTAGAGATGAAGGGGTGCTAAGAGATGTTACATTTGCCTGTAATTGATCAATGAGGAGGCTAAAGTCAAACAGAAAACCCATAGATCTTCTTCAAATGTACTAGACAACTAAATTAGTCTTTGTGATTGCTTCTAGGTCAACCACACTTCAGTCCAATTTGGCTAACTTTAATGGCACTTACAAAATACTCTTCCTTAGGAAAGTATCAATAGGCTTTCAAAAACCATCTGTAAAGAAATCTTTATGACTGTCTATAATACATGAATCCAATTCTATTAAGAAAAGTCCTTAGAGTTACATTTCCATGTGTTCAAGCACCAACAATTATTTTGTTTGTTTCTCACAACTATTCTTTAATTGAGACATAGCCTTTTTAAAAAGAAAAAATGTTTAAAGTGTGCAAAAACTAAGATTCACCTTCTTCCTCTCTGTTTCTTCACATTTGCTTACACATGATCTTCCTAGAATAGATTGAGAAATATGAACTTTCTAATATTTATGGTACATACATACTTCTTCACACTTTAGTAAATGCAGAATTTGGAATGAGAGAAATTAAATATTTGGTTCTTTATTCACATTTAAACTATAATATTTTAAATTTCTTAATTTTCTGTAATTTGTTTGCCAGAAAAAAAGTTGTTAAAGAAATACATATACCTAGACGGGGGAAATATGTGTATATTTCCTCAATCTATCTACTACAAGTAGATTCTGATATCTAGAGATGATTTTTTTGGCTAAGAACAATTTTAACATGTTACTTCATTGTGAAGATAATATTGATTGATATGTGAATATAAAATTAGAGAAGTCAAGGTCATTAAATTGTCTTGAATAAGAAATGGTGAAACCTAAAAGGATTCAGGATGGGATATTTAACACTAGAGAAGTTGGAGGAGGAGGAAGGACTGGAAAAGAATAGGTGTTTGGTGACATTTGAGTAAGAGAAATAATCATTAAAATAATAGATAAAAATTTTCTAGTTTAGGGAAGGTAAAATATTATGAGTGGTGCAATAAAACTCCCATTCTTCTTTTTAGCTATGAAATCTTTAGTAAAATAACTATTTTTTCTTTAGTTCCTAATAGAGTATTTATTTAATAGAAGTGCTGAGCCCTACTCTCACATTAGGGCAGAACTCTTATGACAGGGTTACATTTATTCAGCTATTACATAGATAATCATTTGAAAGCAATATTTTATTCTGACTAATAGCAGGAACTTTGCTCACAAGGGAAGAAAGGAAGAAAAGAAAGCTAATAAGAATGTCAGCAATTTTAGTTGGAATTCCATTATTTCAATTGGAATTTCAATAAAATAATTGGATAGTTATTGGATAATTGGATATAGTCAATTACATATCTAATTTATATGTATTAAGCATTAAGTGTTAATGGTGAAAGGATAAATAGTTCAAGTAGAGACTGACTTTTGAATCTGAAGACACAATCTCTTGAGAAGTGCATAGTTAATAAATTTCAAAATGTCTTTCAAAATCAATCTCCCTATTATAGGTAGTCTCAATGTTTATTTTTTTAATTTTAAGATCAAAAGTACATATACAGGTTTGTTATATATGTAAACTTATGTCATGGAGTTCGTTTTCCAGATTATTTCATCAGACAGGTGTTAAGCCTAATACCCACTAGTTATTTTTCCTGATCCTCTCTCTCCTCCCATGTGTCCGTGCATCCTCATCATTTAGTTCCCACTTATAAGTGAGTACATGCAGTATTTGGTTTTCTGTTTCTCCATTAGTTTGCTAATGGATATGACCTCCAGCTCCATCTATGTTCCTGCAAAGGACATGATCTCATTCTTTTCATGGCTACATAGTATTCCATGGTGTATAGCTACCACATTTTCTTTATCTAGTCCGCTGTTGATGGACACCTAGGTTCATTCTACATCTTTGCTATTGCGAATAGAGCTGTGAAGAAAATACAGGGACAGGTGTCTTTTTGGCAGAACAAGTTATTTTCCTTTCAGTATATACCCAGTAATGGGATTGCTGGGTCAAATGATAATTCTCTTTTTAGTTCTTTGAGAAATTTCCAAACTGCTTTCCACAGGAGGTGAACTAATTTACATTCCCTTCCAGCAGTGTAAAAATGGTCTCCTTTCTTCACAACTTCACCAACATCTGCTTTTTTTTTTTTTGACTTTTTGATAATAGCCATTCTACTGGTGTGAAATGGTATCTCATTGTGGTTTTGATTTGCATCTCTCTGATGATTAGTGGTCTTAAGCATTTTTTAATGTGTTTGGTCACTCGCACATCTTCTTTTGAGAAGTGTCTGTTTATGTCCTTTGCCTGTTTTTAAAAGGGATTGTTTATGTATTTTTTCTTGTTGATTTCTTTAAGTTCCTTATAGATTTTGGATATTAGTTCTTCATTAGATGCATAGTTTGCAAATATTTTCTCCCATTCTATAGATTATCTGTTTACTCTGTCGATAGTTTCTTTTGCTGCTCAGCAACTCTTTAGTTTAATTAAGTACCATTTGTCTATTTTTTATTTTGTTGCATTTGCTTTTGGGGTCCTCAACACAAATTTTTTGCTTAGACTGATGTCTAAGAGCATCTTCTAATTTTCTTCTAGGATTTTTACAGTTTAAGGTGTTACATGTAAGTCTTTAATCCTTTTGAGTTAATTTTTGTATATAGTGAGAGATGGGGGTCCAGTTTTATTGTTTTGAATATGGTTAGCAATTTTTCCCAGCACCATTTATCAAAAAGAGTATCCTTTACCTATTGTTTATTTTTGTTGAAATTGTTGAAGATCAGTTGATTGTAGAAGTGAAGCTATATCTGAGGTGTCTGTATTTTGTTCCATTCATCTATGTGTCTATTTTTGTACCAGTAGCATGCATTTTGGTTACTGTAGCTTTGCAGCATAGTTTGAAGTCAGGTAATGTGATGCCTCTGGCTTTACTCTTTTTGCTTAGGATGGCTTTGGCTATTCTGGCTTTTGTTGTTGTTGTTGTTCCATAAAATTTTAGAATGGTTGTTCTAATTCTGTGATAAATGGCATTGGTAATTTGATAGGAATAGCATTGAATCTGCAGATTACTTTGGGCACTATGTTGTCTGTGGGTTTGTCTCAAATAGCTGTTACTATTTTGAAGTATGTTCCTTTAACACCTAGATTATTGAGGTTTTTTGTTTTTTTTTTTTTTTTTGACATAAAGCAATGTTGGAGTTCATTAAATGCTTTTTCTGCATCTATTGAAATGATCATATTGTTTTTAAATTCTGTGTATGTGGTGAATTACATGTATTGATTTGCATATGTTGAACCATCCTTGCATCCCAGAAATAAAGTTAATTTGATCATGATGAATTAACTTTTTTTAATGTGCTGCTCAATTCAGTTTGCTAGTATTTTGTTAAGGATTTTTGCATTTATATTCATCAGGGATATTGAACTGAAGTTTTCTTTTTTATTGTGTCTTTGCCAGATTCTGGAATCAGGATGACATTGGTTTAGTAGAATGAGTTAGGGAAGAGTCCTTTCTCCTTGATTTTTTGGAATAGTTCCAGAAAAGGTGGTACCAGTTCTTCTTTGTACATTGGGTAGAATTTGACTATGAATCTGTCCGGTGCAAGACTTTTTTTGGTTATTAGGTTTTTTATTACTGATTCAATTTCATTGCTCATTATTGGTCTGTTTGGGATTTCTGGTTCTTCTTGGTTCAATCTTGGGAAGTTTAGAATTTATCCAGTTCCTCTAGATTTTTTAGTTTGTGTGCACAGACATGTTCATAGTAGTCTCTGAGAATCTTTTGTATTTCTGTGATATCAGTTGTGATGTCACCTTTTGTCATTTCTGATTTGGTTTATTTGGATCCTCTCTTTTTTTCTTTTGAAATCTAGCTGGCAGTCTATCAATATTTTTATCCTTTCAAAGAAAAATCTTTTCATTTAGTTGATCCATTGTATGCTTTTTGTGTTTTAATTTTATTTAGTTCTGCTCTGATTTTAGTTATTTTCTTTTTTTGTTAGCTTTGAGTTTAGTTTGTTCTTGTTTTTCTAGTTTCTTTAGGTGCTAGATTAGTGCCTCACACCTGTAATCATGGCACTTGGAAAGACTGATGTGAGAGGATCACTTGAGGCCACAAGTCAAAGAAGAATCACTTTTTTAATTGGCAAAAATTTTATTTTCCAAGGAAAGACAAAAATTACTAGTAAAAACTGTTGAAGAGGGAAAGCAAGATATACATAATAATTGACAAAAAATTGATTTTGTAAAGGCAAGTTTGACTAACACGGCTACAATGTTGTTTTTATGCCATGCCCCAAACAGTTTTTATTCTAAAGATAAAGTGTGTCGCCGGGCGCGGTGGCTCAAGCCTGTAATCCCAGCACTTTGGGAGGCCGAGACGGGCGGATCACGAGGTCAGGAGATCGAGACCATCCTGGCTAACACGGTGAAACCCCGTCTCTACTAAAAACACAAAAAAGTAGCCGGGCGAGGTGGCGGGCGCCTGTAGTCCCAGCTACTCGGGAGGCTGAGGCAGGAGAATGGCGTAAACCCAGGAGGCGGAGCTTGCAGTGAGCTGAGATCGCGCCACTGCACTCCAGCCTGGGGGACAGAGCAAGACTCCGTCTCAAAAAAAAAAAAAAGATAAAGTGTGTCTATGTTCAACACCAATGGTCTGTTAGATACTAATAATGTTGAGCTACACAAGACTACCGGAATTTTTCAAGAAAATTTTGTGTCATCCTAGTTAGTTTTGCTTCTGAGGTCAAGGGCAATATCTCATTTCCTATTACTGAAAAGTGAAGTGGAACATTCCTTACATTTTTGAATAAAGCATTTAATAAATAAATATAATGATTATTATTGTGGGTCCAGGTTACTTTGTATTCTGGCCCTGCTAAAGAATAGTTTACTCTTCCATCATGATAACTAAGAAATGTTTCAGGAATTACTCAGTAACAGTTGTTTGGAACATGACTGTAGGACTTCATGATCAGCCATTTGGGGCATTTTGAAAGCCTTTAAGTTTCTTTCGTTTCATAGTAAAAGCTAAATAATTAAATTTTTTTTAATAGTTCTTTTCAGTTGCTGTCCTCTAAATATCTAAGGCTATCAAAAGCATTGCTCTTCTTAGATTCTCAGCCTGGAATCAGCTTGGAATCAGAAAACTCCTTCAAGGGAAAAGTGATCCTTAAA
The DNA here is from genome assembly GCF_003255815.1 of Theropithecus gelada. NCBI lineage: Eukaryota > Metazoa > Chordata > Mammalia > Primates > Cercopithecidae > Theropithecus > Theropithecus gelada. The sequence goes on from NC_037683.1 coordinate 87,617,613, forward strand.
GACAGACTTACCTATGTCTCATTTTTGTCTTCTACATATTTCTCTCTGACTAGCTTTCAAATGTGTTCTAAGCAGGTGTATAAAATCTATGTATTTTTTAGTTTTTCTGAAAAGATTGATCCCAACACCAGAAGAAGTTGTATTAAGATTTAGAACACATCAGCTGATTGAAAAACCCACAGCTGGAGAAACATGTTTAGAGCAATGATTTTAGTTGGACATCAGAAGCCCACTGTCCTCTGCAAGTTCCCCTGATTGGTTAGCCCATTGGGCACAACTGGCTTCTCAGATCCCAGGAGTCCTCACGCTAGCCAGACTTCCCTAGCTGGATGCCCAGGGCCCAGCTGATGCCCATCAAGCTGATTCACATGATCTGATTAGTTCTTCAATTACATAAGCCTTTATTCAGTTATGATTTAAATGCATTTAGAATAATGATCCGATTTTAATATTTCACAGAAAATCCCAAAGTACACTTATATACCATAGAATTTTAACATTGCAAAATGGCACAGTTAGTTATCTAATGTAAGCCTTTGCCTAACTAAAAACTTTACTGGAAATCTTCCAACATGTATTTACTACCAGTGACTATTTCAGTAAAGCACTCTACCACTATCCAGAGGAACTGCATACTAGTTCCACTAGCATTGAATTCTTGGATGATGTCCATCTTTAATCTGTTTTGGAAATGCCTCCTAAGATCTATGAGAATGATGTTGTCAAAAAATAATATAAGATCTATGAAAGAAAGAGTTAAAGTTGATAAGTCTGGGGCTAAAAAGCCAAGTATCCCATATGGAATAGGGCCCAGCAAGCAGGAATGTGGGGAGGGAGAGTGGATACAGCAGAGAAAGTAAAAGAATAAAATTGGCAAGGCTGAAGAATATATTACTAATAAGACACATTTCCTAGCAAATTTTGTAGTCTGAGTAGACTATAAATAATGTGTGATCACAGAAATTCTCAGAGTGAACCTATTGCTTTTTAGTAGAAGTGTGGTGGGTTCGGGGGGAGGCTAAATTTCAAGTCAAATGATTCAGTTCTGCCACCAAGGATTAGTATGACCTTGGAAGAACACCCAGTCTCTCTGAGTTTTAACTTCCTTGGCTATGTATTAAGGATTTAAAGGATCTCCAAGATATTTCCAAGCACAAATATTTTATGATGTCATTCTCTTGAGTCCTATGATGAGAAAGAGCACTCAAGGTAAAAGTCAGATGACTCCATGAAGATGTTAAATGCAGAACTACCCCAAGCAAAAAGAAATCAATGTATGTGACGTAATTTGAGAGGAGCACAAGACTCCACCTATGCTTTTGGACCTGCTGTAGTGATTTGCCTCCCTCCTACATGAAAAAAATCCTGCAGCATGGCAGTCTTTCTCTTGGTGTTGACAAGATAGTGAAGCAGCATTTCTAAGAGACCACTTTGGTTGTAAAGCTTATTTATCACAGACATTTGATATATTGATATCAAAATATCAATTTTGATCATTGATATTTATATGGTATCAGCTTTTATTTTTTGGTACTCCTTAATTACTCTTTCTAGTTATTTGGTACACATTCCTACAGGATCTTCCCTGGGTTATTTGTGTTTAACTTGCATTTATGACTTTGCTTTTGAAGGGACATTTGGGTATTTCATGAGCTGGTAATAAATTGTTTTAGACTCATATAACACTTGACAGGGAGGACTTAAGTCTTCATCATAAATCACTCTCCAATATAATGCATTAATAAAATAAATGAGACATAAATAAAAGTTGATGGAAAAAATAGACATTTTTCCATAAGTAAATTAACAATCTGTAATAACTTTATTAACATTAGGTGAGTTGATTAATTTTACTTTATTTAAAAATGTCCCATTTTGAATAGTAAAGTGATATCGATGGTTTAAAAAATACATGTATATGTCCTTCCCAGATTATCTTGATTGGTTGATCCTTTTCAGACCTCCCCTTCTAATTGTACAGATTTAGGCAGACAAGGGAGACAAAGCTGGGCATTGAAATGTTCATTGATAAGTTGACGAGTGAAGACATGGAGGGAAGAGGCCAAAAAGCAAGAACCATAGATCCCAAGATAATAGTGTTGTTGACCATATTTTCTAAAGCAATAGATAACAGCATAAATTGTCAAACCAAATAATGTGTAATTTAATAATCTATAGATATACTAATGTGACTTCTTACAAGGGTATAAAATTTATTTCAGATTTTAAAAATCAGCTAAATTGTTAAAAACAAGTCAATAATAAAACTAATCTGGAAAGTCTAGAATGCCTTATTCCCATTTCTAAAAGGTAATAAGTGTAGGATTACTAGAGAAATATCAAAATGAGGGTGAGGCTATTCAATGTGTGAAGAGGTTGCCACCACTTATTACCTATAGTTTAATCTCTCTGTGCCTCAGTTTACAATTTATGAAATAGAATTAATAATAATACATAACTGTATAAGGAAATTATAAAGTTTAAATTGATCGATCCATGTAATGCCTTTAAAATAGTGTCTAGCACATGGATTTATTAAATGCTAGCTGGTATGGTTGCCCTTCTTGTAGTTACATGCATCATTATCATATCAATAAAGAACTGAAGAACATACTCTCTACTTGAGAAATTTGGTGTCTGCTATTTTTGTTATGGCTTTAGGAGTAAAAAAGATGACACATTCAAATAGATTTATTGAGAAGAGTTTAATAAAGGGAAAATTTACAAAGTTAGGTGGAACGTATTTTTAAAAAATCAACAGAAGATGGTGCAGTACCCATGGCTACCAACATTAGGAAAACTTTGCCAAAAAAGGAGCAAGAGGAGGGAGTGGTTACTGGAACTCAGAATATGTATCTATAAAAAAGAAGGAGGCAATTGCCTGTCAGGAGCTATGATCTTCAGTAGAGCAACGGAGCTAAGCCTTGACAACCTGACAAGGAGAAATTCAGAGGAGGAAAAACCATGATCCTGCACTTATCCATCCTCCAAATACCTATAGGTGCTTCTCAACAGCCATATCTAACTGGACTCTAAAGGACAAGTGGGCCCTTTCCTGCTGTCTATAAAGATTAGCTTCTTGAGCATGAGGAAAGTGGAAAAGGATAGAAAAACATATGGGAACTGCCCAGAAAATCTGACCAGACAAAAGGAAATTAAAGTGAACATCAAGGCCATTTTCAAGGACTTATTCTGCCTCAGAACATGGATTAAGTCTGGGTAGAAAATAAAACTGTTGACCAGGCATGGTGGCTCATGCCTTTAATCACAGCACTTTGGGAGGACAAAAATTAGCCGGGCGTGATAGCATGCACCTATAATCCCAGCTGCTCAGGAAGCTGAAGTGGGAGGATTGCTTGAGCCCAGGGGCAGGAGGTGGAGGCTGCAATGAACTGCGATTGTGCCACTGCTTTCCAGTGTGGGTGACAGAGCGAGAACCGGTGAAAGAAAGAAAGAGAGAGGGAGAGAGGGAGAGGCGGGGGAGAGAGAGAGAGAGAGAGAGAGAGAGAGAGAGAGAGAGAGAGAGGAAGGGAAGGGAGAAGAAAAAGAAAAGAAAAGATAAGATAAGAAGAAAAGAGAAAAGAAAAGAAAGATGACTGATATACCAAGGGTGGCTGGGAAAACAGATCCAGAGTTCTCTTCTGCCCCAAAAGTATAAGAACAAGTGTTTTCTAATAGTATTAAGTAAAATTTTATTAATGAAAAACTTAATCCATTTTAAAGTATATATTCTGGGCAAGGCTTTATATTTACATTCCAAAATTCATCTTTTGAGCATAGTAGTTTATTTCTGTTAAAATTTTAATACCTCTGAATGGACAATCTATTTAACCAAGTTTTAATATTTTAAATTCCCAAATGAAAGAAAAGTCTGAAGTCATGTCAAGGATTAACAGAGAGGAAAGTGGTACCTGGCCTCAGGAAAGAGCACAAAAAAGGTAAGCATAGAAAGTCACCTCCCATACTTCATGGTTTCCATAGATCAGTTTATTTCTTCTGTCATAAAACAACAAACAAACAAACAAGAACTCTTAGTAGTTTACATTTATTATAAGTTAGGTAATATATGAGATGAAAAAGGCAGTGCTATGCCATTGAGTTGCTCCCAAGCAGACCAACGGCAGAGCTAGAATGGAGTCTGAAGCAAGAGTTCTGAAGAGCACAGCCCTTGTATGTTTGTATTGATGCTTTCCTTCTCATTTCTTGAATACATTTTCTAGAATATATCTATCATATTTTTTCTAAGACAAACATATTTCTGTGTATCTGTAATTTTTTTCTGATGCTTAAGTTGTTTAGTTACACTTTCATTTCTATTGATAGACTCTTGTTTCTTTTGAGCTTGGGTTTTTTTCTTATTCATCTTACTTTTAATTTACTCTTTACTTAATTTATGTGGATTACTTAATTAATAATATCAACACTTAAGGCTCAGAATCTGTCTCTGAGTCTCTTCATTGGGCATATCTCAAGAGTATACAAATAGGATACTCATTATTGCAATTTCCAAAGTTGTTGAGCTTTAAACTTTTATTTTCAATTAGACAAACATGGATATTTTTATCTTCACAGTAGCTGAATTCTTTTCAAAATGTATTTTTCAACTAGTTGATAGTTGTATTACATTGTAGTCATAAAATGATATCAATATAATGCCTGTTTTCTAGTTCACATATATCTGGTCCCAGGACTTTTTTAGACTTTCAAAAATTATTGAGAATCATAAAGAGCTTTTATTTATATGTGTTACTATTTATCAATACTTTCTGGATTAGAAGGTAAAACTCTGATAAATATCCCTGATTTAGGGATATTGATTTTGTATCCTGAAACTTTATTGAAGTCATTTATATTTATTGTCATTTATATTTATTATTAATAGATAATATTTCTACATATCAGTAATGTTCGAGCTGAAAGCAAAATCAAGAACACAACCCAATTGCAATGGCCACGTAGTAATACATCTAACAAAGGAGGTGAAAGAGCTTTATAAGAAAAACTATAAAGCACTGCTGAATGAAATCATAGATGACACAAGTAAATGGAAAAACATTCCATGCTCATGTATTGGAAGAATCACTATTGTTAAAAATGTCCATTCTCCCCAAAGCAATCTACAGATTCAATGCTATTCCTATCAAACTACCAATGTCATTTTTTCAAAGAACTAAAGAAAACTAGTCTAAAGTTTGTATTGAACCAAAAAAGAGCCTGAATAACCAAAGCAATTCTAAACCAAAAGAACAAAGCTGGAAACATCATGTTACCCAACTTCAAACTATACAGTAAGGCTACAATAACCAAAACAGTATGGTACTGGTACAAAAACAGACATATAGACCAATGGAACAGAATGGAGAACCCAGAAATAAAGCCACATACCCACAGCCATCTGATTTTTCAACAAAGTGGAAAAAAATAAACAATAGGAAAAGAGCTCCTTATTCAATATATAGTGTTGGGATAGCTGTCTAGCCATATGTATAAGAATGAAATGGGACCTCTACTTCTCACCACACAAAAAAATTCACTCAATATGGATTAAAAATTTAAATATAAGATCTCAAACTGTAAGAATTCTACAAGAAAACCTAGGAAACACCATTCCAAACATCAGACTTGAAAAAGAATTTATAACTAAGTCCTCACAAGCAATTACAACAAAAAGTTTAACAAGTGGGACCTAATTAAACTAGAGAACTTCTACACAGCAAAACAAACTATCAACAAATTAGACAACCTACAGAATGAGAGAAAATATTTTCAAACTACACATCTGACAAAGGTCTAACGTCCAGAATCTATAAGGAACTTAAGTCACTGAACAGGCAAAAAACAAATAACCCCATTAATAAATGGTCAAAGTCATGAACAGACACTTCTCGAAAGAAGACATATGAGCAGCCAACAAATATATGAAAAAATGTTCAACACCACTAATCATCAGAGAGATATCAAAACCACAATGAAATATCATCTCACACTAGTCAGGATGGCTATTATAAAAAGTCAAAAAAAAAAAAAAAAAACCAAAAAAACCACAACAGATGTTGGCAAAGCTGTGGAGAAAAAGAAACACGTATATACTGTTGTTGGAATATAAATTAGTTCAGCCCATGTGGAAACAAGTTTGGAGATTTCTCAAGAAACTTAGAACTACCATTCAACCCACCAATCCCATAACTGGGTGTATACACAAAAGGAAAAAAATCATGCTACCGAAAAACACACACATACTTGTATGTTCATTGCAGCACTATTCACAATAGCAAATACATGAAATCAACCTAGGTCACCATCAATGGTGGATTGGATAAAGAAAATGTGGTACATATACACCATGGAATACTATAAGCGATACTAAGAACAAAGAATGAAATACTCTTCTTTGCAGCAACATGAATGCAGCTGGAGGCTGTTATCTGAAGCAAATTAACACAGAAAGAAAACCAAATACCACATGTTCTCACTTATGAGTGGTAGCTAAACATTTGGTACTCATGGAGATAATGATGGCAACAATACACACAGGAACTACTGGTGGAGTGAGCAAAGGTTGAAAAACTAATTATTGAGTACTATGCTCAGTACCTAGATGACAGGATGTCATAGTTCTAGAATGTAGTTCTGGTATAGGATTGCTAGAGAGATATCAAAATGATGATTAGGATATTCAAATTGTGAAGAGGTTGTTGCCACTTACTAGCTATTGCTTGGTCTCTCTGTGCCTCAGTTTACCCTTTTATAAAATGATATTAATAATAACTGGGATTCCCAGGCAACATGGCTGAATAGGAAGAGCTCTGGTCTGCAATTCCCAGCGAGATCAACAAAGAAGGCGGGTGATCTCTGCATTTCCAACTGAAATACCCAAATCATATCACTGGGGCTGGTCAGACAATGGGTGCAGCCACGGAGGGCAAGCCGAAGCAGGGTGGGCTATCACCTCACCCAGGAAGCAAAAGGGGTCAGGGAACTCTCTCCCCTAGCCAAGAGAAGCCTTGAAGGACTGTGCCATGAGAGATGATGCATTCTGGCCCAAATACTACGCTTTTCCTATGGTCTTCTTAACCCACAGACAAGGAGATTCCCTTGGGTGCCTACACCACAAGGGCCCAGGTTTCAAGTACAAAACTGGGCAGCCATTTGGGTAGACACTGAGCTAGCTGCAGAAGTTTTTTTTTCTTTCTTTTTTTCTTATCACAATGGCACCCAGAACGCCAGCAAGACAGAACTGTTCACTCCCCTGGAAAGGGGGCTGAAGCCAGGGAGCCATGTGGTCTTGCTCACAAGATCCCACTCCACTCCTACAAAGTCCAGCAAGCTAAGATCTACTGGCTTGAAATTCTTGCTGCCAGCACAGCAGTCTGAAGTCAACCTGGGACACTAGAGCTTGGTGAGGGGAGGGGCATCTGCCATAAATGAGGCTTGAGTAGGTGATTTTCCCCTCACAGTGTAAACAAAGCCACTGGGAAGTTCAGACTGCATGGAGCCCGCCTCAGCTCAGTGAAACCACTGTAACCAGACTGCCTCTCTAGATTCCTCCTCTCTGGGCAGGGCATCTCTGAAAGAAATGCAACAGCCCCAGTCAGGGGCTTATAGATAAAACTCCCATCTCCCTGGGACAGAGTACCTGGGGGAAAGGGTGGCTGTGGGTGCAGTTTCAGCAGACTTAAACATTCCAGCCTGCCAGCTCTGAAGAGAGCAGTGGATCTCCCAGAACAGCACTCAAGCACTGCTAAGGGGCAAACCGCCTCCTCAAGTGGATACCTGACCCCCGTGCCTCCTGACTGGGAGACATCTCCCAGCAGGGGTCAACAGACACCTCATACAGGAGAGCTCTGGCTGGCATCAGGAGGGTGTCCCTCTGTGACGAAGCTTCCAGAGGACAGAGCAGGCCACAATCTTTGCTGTTCTGCAGCCTCCACTGGTGATACCCAGGCAAACAGGGTCTGGTGTGGACCCCCAGCAAACTCCAGCAGGATTGCATAAGAGGGGCCTGACTGTTAGAAGAAAACTGACAAACAGAAAGCAATAGCAACAGCATCAACAAAAAGAACTTTCATGCAAAAACTCCATCCAAGGGTCATCAACAGCAAAGACCAAAGGTAGATAAATCCACAAAGATGAGGAAAAAACAGCACAAAAAGGCTGAAAATTCCAAAAACCTCCAAAGGGTCACAACTCCGCGCCAGCAAGGGAACAAAATTGGATGGAGAATGAGTTTGACGAATTGACAGAAGTAGGCTTCAGAAAGTGGGTAATAACAAACTCCTCTGAGCTAAAGGAGCATGTTCTAACCCAATGCAAGGAAACTAAGAGCCTGGATAAAAGGTTAGAGGAATTGCTAACTAGAATAACCAGTTTAGAGAAGAACATAAATGACCCTATGGAGCTGAAAAACATAGCATGAGAACTTTGGGGAGCATATACATGTGTCAGTAACCAAATTGATCAAGCAGAGGAAAGGATGTCAGAGACTGAAGATCAATTTAATGAAATAAAGTGTGAAGACAAGATTAGAGAAAAATGTATGAAGAGCAATGAGCAAAGCCTCCAAGAAATATGGAACTATGTGAAAAGACAAAACCTACATTTGATTGGTGTACCTGAAAGTGACAGGGAGAATGGAATCAATTTGGAAAACACACTTAAGATATTATCCAGGAGAACTTCCCCAACCTAGAATGACAAGCCAGCATTCAAATTCAGGAAATACAGAGAATACCACGAAGATACCCCTTGAGAAGAGCAACCCCAAGACACATGATCATCAGATTCACCAAGGTTGAGATGAAGGAAAAAATGTTAAGGACAGCCAGAGAGAAAGTTCGGGTTACCCACAAAGGGAAGCCCATCAGACTAACAGTAGATGTCTCTGCAGAAACTCTACAAGCCAGAAGAGAGTGGGGACAAATATTCAACATTCTTAAAGAAAAGAATGTTCAGCACAGAATTTCATACCCAGCCAAACTAAGCTTCATAAGTGAAGGAGAAATAAAATCCTTTCCAGACAAGCAAATGCTGAGAGATTTTGTCAACACCAGGCCTGCCTTACACGAGCTCTTGAAGGAAGCACTAAATATGGAAAGGAAAAACTGGTGCCAGCCACTGCTGGTACCACCGACAAATCAAAATCTAAAGACCGCAGAAGATCAAAATCTAAAGATGCAGAAAAAACTGCATCAACTAATGGTCAAAATAACCAGCTAACATCATAACGACAGGATCAAATTCACACATAAAAATATAAACCTTAAATGTAAATGGGCTAAATGCCTCAATTAAAAGGCACAGACTGGCAAACTGGATAAAGAGACAAGACCGGACCAGGCGCTGTGGCTTATACCTGTAATCCCAGCACTTTGGGAGGCCAAGGCGGGTGGATCACAAGGTCAGGAAATAGAGACCATCCTGGCTAACATGATGAAACCTCGTCTCTACTAAAAATACAAAAATTTAGCCAGGCGTTGTGGCAGGCACCTGTAGTCCCAGCTACTTGGGAGGCTGAGGCAGGAGAATGGCGTGAACACTGGAGGTGGAGCTTGCAGTGAGCTGAGATCACACCACTGCACTCCAGCCTGGGTGACAGAGCAAGACTCCATCTCAAAAAAGAAAAAAAAAAAAAAGAGTCAAAACCAATTAGTGTGCTGTATTCAGGAGAACCATCTCGTGTGCAAAGACATACATAGACTCAAAATAAAGGGATGGAGGAAGAGTTACCAAGCTAATGAAAAGCAAAAACAGCAGGAGTTGCAATCCTAGTCTCTGATAAAACAGACTTTAAACCAACAAAGATCAAAGAAGACAAAGAAGGGCATTACATAATGGTAAAGGGATCAATTCAACAAGAAGAGAAAAGGATCAATTCAACTAGAAGAGCTAACTATCCTAAATATATATGCACCCAATACAGGAGCACCTAGATTCATAAAGCAAGTTCTTAGAAACCTACAAAGAAGCTTAGACTTCCACACAATAATAGTGGAACACATTAACACTCCACTGTCAATCAATATTAGACAAATCAATGAGACTGACAATTAACAAGAATATTCAGGACTTGAACTCAGCTATGGACCAAGCAGACCTAATAGATATCTACAGAACTCTGCACCCCAAATCAACAGAATATACATTCTTGTCAGCAGCACATCGCACTTATTCTAAAATTGATTCCAAAAGAAGTAAAGCACTCCTCAGCAAATGCAGAAGAATGGAAATCCTAACGAACAGTCTCTCAGATGACAGTACAATCAAACTAGAACTCATGATTAAGAAACCAACTCAAAACCACACGACTACATGGAAACTGAATAACCTGCTTCTGAATGACTACCAGGTAAATAACGAAATAAAGGCAGATATAAAGATGTTTTTGGAACCGATGAGAACAAAGACACAACATGCCAGAATCTCTGGGACACATTTAAAGCAGTGTGTAGAGGAAAATTTACATCACTAAATGCCCACAAGAGAAAGCAGGAAAGATCTGAAATGACCATGCTAATGTCACAATTAAAAGAACAAGAAAAGCAGAGCAAACAAATTCAAAAGCTAGCAGAAGGCACGAAATAACTAAGATCAGAGGAGAACTGAAGGAGATAGAGACACAAAAAACCATTCAAAAAATCAATGAATCCAGGAGCTGTTTTTTTGAAAAGATGAACAAAATTGATAGACTGCTAGCAAGAATAATAAAGAAGAAAAGAGAGAAGAATCAAATAGACACAATAAAAAATGATAGAGAGAATATCACCACTGATCCCACAGAAATACAAACTACTGTCAAAGAATACTATAAACACCTCTACACAAATGACTAGAAAATCTAGAAGAAATTGATAAATTCCTGGACACCTACACCGTCCCAAGACTAAACCAGGAGGAAGTTGAATCTCTGAATAGACCAATAACAGGTTCTGAAATTGAAGCAATAGTTAATAGCCTACCAACCAAAAAAAGTCCAGGACCAGATAGATTCACATACAAATTCTACCAGAGGTACAAATAGGAGATGGTACCTTTCCTTCTGAAACTATTCCAATCAATAGAAAAAGAGGGAATCCTCCCTAACTCATTTTATGAGGCCAGCATCATCCTGATACCAAAGCCCGGCAGAGACACAACAAAAAAAGAGAATTTTAGACCAATATCCCTGATGAACATCCATGCGAAAATCCTCAATAAAATACTAGCAAACCGAATCCAGCAGCACATCAAAAAGCTTATCCACCACGATCAAGTCAGCTTCATCCCTGGGATGTAAGGCTGGTTCAACATACGCAAATCAATAAATGTAATCCACCACATAACAGAACCAATGACAAAAACCACATGATTGTCTCAGTAGATGCAGAAAAGGCCTTGGACAAAATTCAACAGTCTTTCATGCTAAAAACACTCAATAAACTAGGTATTGATGGAACATATCTTGACATAATAATAGCTATTTATGACAAACCCACAGCCAATATCATACTGAATGGGCATACCTGGAAGCATTCCCTTTGAAAACTGGCACAAAACAAGGATGCCATCTCTCACCACTCCTATTCAACATAGTGTTGGAAGTTCTGGCCAGGGCAATCAGGCAAAAGAAATAAATAAAGGATATTCAATTAGGAAGAGAGGAAGTCAAATTGTCCCTGTTTGCAGATGACTTGATTGTATATTTAGAAAACCCCATCGTCTCAGCCCAAAATCTCCGTAAGCTGATAAGCAACTTCAGCAAAGTCTTGGGATACAAAATCAAAGTGCAAAAATCACGAGCATTCATATACACCAATAACAGACAAACAGAAAGCCAAATCATGAGTGAACTCCCATTCACAATTGCTACAAAGAGAATAAAATACTTAGGAATCCAACTTACAAGGGATATGAAGGACCTCTACAAGGAGAACTACAAACCACTACTCAAGGAAATGAGAGAGGACACAAACAAATGGAAAAATAGTCCATGCTCATGGATAGGAAGAATCAATATTGTGGAAATGGCCATACTGCCCAAGCTAATTTATAGATTTAATGCTATTCCCATTAAGCTACCATTGACTTTCTTCACAGAATTGGAAAAAACTACTTTAAATTTCACATGGAACCAAATAAGAGCCTGTATGGCCAAGACAATCCTAAGCAAAAAGAACAAAGCTGGAGGCACCATACTATCTGACTTCAAACTATACTAGAAGATTACAGTAACCAAAATAGCATGGTACTGGTACCAAAACAGATATACAGACCAAAGGAATAGAACAGAGGCCTCAGAAATAACACCACACATCAACAACCATCTGATCTTTGACAAAGCTGACAAAAACAAGCAATGGGGAAAGCATTCACTATTTAATAAGTGGTGTTGGGAAAACTGGCTAGCCATATGCAGAAAACTGAAACCAGACCCCTTCCTTACACCTTATATAAAAATCAACTCAAGATGGATTAAAGATTTAAATGTAAGACCTAAAACCATAAAAACCCAGGAGAAAACCTAGGCAATACCATTGAGGACATAGGCATGGGCAAGGACTTTATAACTAAAACACCAAAAGCAATTTCAACAAAAGCCAAAATTGATAAATGGGATCTAATTAAACTAAAGAGCTTCTGCATGGCGAAAGAAACTATCGTCTGAATGAACAGACAACCTACAGAATGGGAGAAAATTTTTGCAATCTATCCATTTGAAAAAGGACTAGAATCTACAAGGAATTTAAACAAATTTACAAGAAAAAAACAACCCCATCAAAAAGTGGGCAAAGGATATGAACAGACACTTGTCAAAAGAAGACATTTATACAGACAAGAAACGTGTGAAAAAAAGCTCATGATCACTGGTCATTAGAGAAATGCAAATTAAAACCACAATGAGATACCATCTCACGCCAGTTAGAATGGCGATCATTAAAAAGTCAGGACACAACAGATGCTGGAGAGGATGTGGAGAAATAGGAACACTTTTACACTGTTGGTGGGAGTATAAATTAGTTCAATCTTTGTGAAAGACATTGTGGCGATTCCTCAAGGATCTAGAACTAGAAATACCATTTGACCCAGCAATCCCATTAATGTTACCTAAAACAACTCCACTCGTATTCTGCCTCCTGCCTTTATCTCTGAGAGTAGATTCCTCCAACTTTCCATTGCTGTATTAATCCATGTTCTTTCTCCTAATAACTGTGTTATGAATTACCCTGTAGCAATAAAATCTGACCCTTCTCATCACATTGAGTTAATATGTATTGAAATTCTGCTTTATCTGATGCTTTTTCTCCCCTCTTATCTCCCTCTCATTCTTTCCCTCTCCCTTTCCTCTTTCCTAATTTGTTTTGTATATATATTAGCTCAATCATTTACTCATGACTTTTCTGAGTCACACTTAAAGACTTATTTCTATAATTATAAAAATTAAGAATTATACATTATCTAATATGTTCTCTTAATGTAAAAAGAGTAAATTAATATACTTTTTCTTCCTCCTAATATTTTGCTATTTCTTACCTTCTAGTTTTTATAAGGCATAATCCAAGACTTCCAGTAAGTTTATTTTTGTCAAGTTATCATTTCTAATATTCTATTTATATATTTTATTCAAAGAACCATTTATGACATACAATTATCTATATATGAGGTTATGTTTAAATGAATGCAATTCTCACACTTACTTCTATACCATGGCTTTTTTTTTTTTGAGACTGCATTTTGCTCTTGTCACTCAGGCTGGAGTGCAGTGGCACAATCTCAGCTCACTGCAACCTCTGCCTCCTGGGTTAAAGCTATTCTCCTGCCTCGGTCTCCCTAGTAGCTGGGATTATAGGCACCCGCCACCAAACCTGGCTAATTTTTTGTGTTTTTAGTAGGGACTGGGTTTGCCATGTTGGTCAGGCTGGTCTTGAATTCCTGACCTCAGATGATCTGCCCTCCTCAGGCTCTCAAAGTAGTGGGATTATAGGCATGAGCCACTGTGCCCGGCCTCAGGGCTCTTTTTTTTTTTTTTTTTTTTTTTTTTTTTTTTTTTTTTTTTTTTTTTTTTTTTTTTTTTGAGACAGGGTCTTGCTCTGTTGTCCAGGCTGG
>NC_037683.1:87632045-87664810 GCF_003255815.1 Theropithecus gelada
TTTTTTTTTTTTTTTTTTAATTTATTTATTATTATTATACTGGAAGTTGTAGGGTACATGTGCATAACGTGCAGGTTTGTTACATATGTATACTTGTGCCTTGTTGGTGTGCTGCACCCATCAACTCGTCATTTACATCAGGTATAACTCCCAATGCAATCCCTCCCCCCTCCCCCCTCCCCATGATAGGCCCCGGTGTGTGATGTTCCCCTTCCTGAGTCCAAGTGATCTCATTGTTCAGTTCCCACCTATGAGTGAGAACATGCGGTGTTTGGTTTTCTGTTCTTGTGATAGTTTGCTAAGAATGATGGATTCCAGCTGCATCCATGTCCCTACAAAGGACACAAACTCATCCTTTTTTATGGCTGCATAGTATTCCATGGTGTATATATGCCACATTTTCGTGTATTTTCTTAATGGAAAGAAACACAGGCATTGTTTTTACAGTTTGTATGTCTGATTTTTCCTCTTTTCTTACATGTTAATACCAACCTTAATGAGAAACTAATATCTTTGCCTTCTTCAGCAGCTTTAAGTTGTGCAGATATTAGTCTATTCTTCTGGCATCCAATATTGAAGAAGAGTTTGAAGCCATAGTTGATATTTATTTTCCTGTAGATAACTTTATTTTCTTCATGAATTCTCATAATACTTTCACATTTCAAAATGCTACCAGGTTATGTTATTTCTTCACTCTCCCTTCCCCTGATAAAATTTTAGACTCTTCCCCTGACATAAACTGGATGACATTACTTTTGATTTACCATTCAACGATGCAGAAATCTGAGGATCCCTAAATTTTAGCTGAGTGTCGCCCCAGAAAGGAAACGTTGACTCTGTGCTTTCTTCTTTGGGTTTTATGAGCCTATTGACATACGCAGAAGTTTCCTAAACCTAATTATGTATTTAGTCTAAACTAATCCAGATTTGAGTTATTCAATCTCTTTTCTCATGCTACAGAATGAAACAGCTTCAGATGGAGTCCAAGAGACAGAGAAACCATATGTCTCCCTGAGTTTCCATTTGGTGTCATTATGTTTGCCCCTGAACAATTATTTTCTCAAGAATTTAGAGGAAAAAAACATAGGGAACTTGCTGGAAATGTACATTCTTAAGCCCTCATACCAGCGCTTCTGAATCAGAATAACTGGGTGTAACTTGAAAGATCTTCAATGTTTTGGTTTTTTGTTTTTTGTTGTTTTTGTAAGTAACCCTGGGACTAAGTGATGGAAGACAGTGCCCTGGGATCTCACAACAAGAACTAGTTGGGATGCCTCTATTCCAACACTTACATTTGCCTTTATTTCTTTGTCCCATGGAATTAGGACAAGTGTCTGCCAAATTCTTACTAATGCCCCTCAGCACTACACTGTTTTCCTATGAAAGAGAAAGTGTGAGTGGGCCCTTGATATTACCCTTGAATTCTGCCTCATCTTCATTCTGGAGGTGAGAAAGGATTATAAGGAAGACCTCCTTCCCTAAAGAATTTCCAGCAACAAAATAGACTTTTCTGTATTTTCCTATTTCTTTTATCATTATTAGCCAAGATATGCATGCATGGAACATTAGCAAGTTGAACATGAGTTGAAATCTTATTCTAAAAACCTTCCTAATACAATTTAAAACTTTTAAAAGTTCATGTTGATTGATTTCTGAATGAAGTTTATCTTCCTGTGGAAGATGTTGTTTATTATAACATCAAGATCTTTCCATGTGCGTCAAAATGCCAGGTCTTCTTACATTCACGTAACCTAAAAATCTTAAATAACTCCTGTTCTATCTCACTTGAACACCAAATGCTGACACATCTTACCTTAGCTAACGATTATCTGCCACAAATTATACATGCTATACATCGAGTCTATTTAAGTACAAAAAGAAGAACCAAAAAATTATGCAGATTTTCAGGACATAGATAGTGTTCGATGACATCTTGATGAGAATACCAAATCCTGGGCATTGGCAGAATCAGATGTTTCATTGTCTTGTCCAGGTAATTATGTGAATGGGATTTCTAGAACTCATCTGCAGTGTCATCACAATAAATGAGCCCACTAACCATCATTACAGAGACAGCCACCCTACATAGATAGTGTGGGTATTATTATGGATGAAAAGAGTTGGCAAGAAAGAGGAAATGGTGGAAGAAGGAGAGATAATGAAATTCAAAACCTACTGGCTCAGACAGTAAGGCAAAAAAAAGAAAAAAAGACGAGCTCCAGGAACACTAGTTGACTTGGGGGTCTTGCATGAATTTGGCAAAAAGCGCACAGTGGAAAAACAAAAACAAAAACAAACAAACAAAAAAGCAAGAAGCATTGCATTGAAGGCAGAGGCCCAAGTTACCCAGGTCTAAGGGTGGTAATTGTATAATCACACAAAGGTGCAGTATGCAATAGAAGCTTTAAACCTAGGTATCGCATTAACCGAAAACATTTTCAGCTAAAGTGTCTCCTTCAATCAGTGCTGTTCAAAATAAAATAATTGGGAAAGTATATGACCCATAACATGAGAGGCTCTCAGGATTCTGACACAGAACAAATTACTTTTTGGGTGAAAAATTTTAGGAAGGTATTTTGGTCATCTATTTTTGCATAACAAATTACCCCCAAACATAAAGGTTTAAACACCATCCGATTTGGTTATTTGCTCACCTTTCTGACTTGGACAGGCTTGTTGGAGAGAGCCTGTCTTTGCCCCTGGTAGTGTTACCCATGATGGCTCAGCTTGGGCCCTGTATCTCGGACTTCAGTTCTCACTGTTATTTAGGTTTCTCAGTTCCCCTCCCTGTGGTTAGCTTGGACTTCCTCACAATATGGTAATCTCAAGTCAGTCAGACTTTTTGCATGGTAGCTAGGTTTCTGCAGGGTGCAAAAATAAACATTACCAGGTCTTCTTAAGGCATACACATGGAGCAGGAAAACAGTTGCTTCTGCCACATTTTATTAATTAAAGTATATTAAAGGGCCAGCCCAGTATCAAGGAGAGGGGACCAAATGAGGACATATATTCGTAGAGGCGTAGTTTATTAGGAGAGCACCCAAATACCAACAAACAACAGAGGGAAAACATTTCTTTATATCCAGACAAATATGGGTGAGTATTTAGTTGGCTAAAGAAATGTGCCTATATTTTAAGTATTTCTTCAAAAAGTCACGTGTTCTAGTACTCAAAGTCATCAAACTAAAATTTATGACTTGATACTATTAATAGCATAAATTTTCTGCAGAAAGAGAAAAACCACAAAGGTTTAAGATTGCGTTGTGAAAGTCACAACAGCTGTTAAAAAATGAAAGTGGTAAAAATTTAAGCAAAGGTTGGCATAAATTTCATTCACAAGCCTATCAGAAAAGTGAAATAAGTCGATGTCGATGACTCTACATAAAATAGTGACCTAAAATGGAATGAAATCAAATTGTTGTAGATAATCCTTTTTGAAAAAAGCTGCATAATGCATCTCCCTTCTGTTATTTTTCTTTTTGTGTGTGTATCTTTGAGTATTGTAACTATTCAGTTTAGGAATATATTCCCAGATAGCATTAAGAGAGACTGCTTTTTTAAGCCGAGAAGGAAAAAGTCTATACTCTCAGAATCTGTCAGGATCTTATGGAAAAGAGTCAGACAATTTTTAGGTATTTAAGAATAATAACTAAATTAATATATAGTCAAATAACAGTGGGACTGAGCTTACATACTGTTGTATTTAAGAAAAAACAGTGTGAAGGCAATTTGTAAAGAAATATAAAATGTATTTTTAAGGCAGTAAATGTATTAGGTATAATAGTACTTTACCCAAATTTGTTGCAGAATCAAGTTTTCTGTTCCACTGAATGTTATAAATGAATATAACTTGGATGATCCAAAAGCTTAAAAAGTCTTTGAATAATCATTGTAAGCATTCATTCAAATTCAATACCAATGCAAATATATTTGAATATTTTTTAATTTGCAAAACAATTTTGCTTATATTACCTACATAATGCTTGCAACTATACTGTAGAGTAGTTCTTCCAATTTTTGTTTTACTGAACAAATGAAATACTCTCTTAACTGGCCACAGTTTTTTCTCAAATTTGGAGTTCATTCTCTACTATGAAAGTTCAACATATTATTGTTTGGCACAGTGGTATTGTCCAATACATTTGTCCTGAATCAATAGAATGATGTTATGTGATGGTGCCAGAAGGCCAATGTAAGGGCAGAGTTTACAGGACCTGATAAGAAGCTTCTAGCACACCGGCTAACTCTTACCACAGGTCCCACATGGCAACAGTTGATTGAGTGGGTTGGCCACTGTTCCTTCTCCTGTAGGGAGCAGGCACGCTTTAAAAAAGGACTTAGGATCTCATCTTTGCTATAATTCCACCACTGTATTTCTGGTGATCTTGGCTCCTTTCTTCAAGTTTTACAGTCTCCAACCTAAAGTAAAAATGGCAATTAGAAATTCATTTACTGAGGTTAAATTGTACAAAAGAGTTCATTCTACTCTACAGTGAGTTACAGAAATCAAATTTTTGACAGAAGGTTGGATGGATGTCGGTTTTACATGCAGACCAGCCTTAAGAGCAGTAGGCCTGGGTAAGATGTCCAGGGCTGAGTAAACACTAGGGAAGGAGGCTGAGGGTAAACAGGAGAGAGCCTTGGATCATAAAGACACCAGGAGAGGGGAGAGCTTCTCAAGTTGGAGAGGACACTTGAACAGATAGAATGAAGGCATTAGTGCATGTCAAACATCTTGCTGAGGTTTTAAGGGATAGTCTGAGCCAGAGATAAGACTGATACTGATTTCTCAATATTTTCCATGATATAACTGTATGTTAAGGAGGTTTGACAGAAAGTTACATACTTATATCACTTCACTTTATATATTGTGATTGTATTATTTTTTCCCGTGGGAGCTGATAAAAGCTGCCTACAAGGATCAGTTTTAAATAGGGTTAGTTATAAATCTTCTGAGATCTGAAAAATTTGTTATAGAAAGAATTTCTCTAAATTACTTTTTTCCTCAATCGAGGGTATATACATTTGACCAAACAATGCCCTTTATACAAAGACTCTGATTAGTTTATTTCAGATCTCAAGACCAAGAAAATACTTGTTTCTATGGAGAAGTTGACAAATTTTATTCTACTACGTTTCTGAACGTTTTGTTTTTCTCTTTCCCATGGTTTCTGGGATGCTTAGAGTTAATATTTTTATGAAATTGTGCTTGTTTGTGAAACACAAATTTTTGAAATTTTTTTAGCCTTCCCTCACCCTTTGTTTACTGATTTGCCAACTTAAAGAAAAACAAATCTTGTATTAATTTATGTATTATAGAACTTCGGAGTTTTATTGGATGTAAACTCTCTTCCAGAAGTGTGAATAAATCATTTTCATATACATATTTCTAAATTTTTCCTAGGGATATCACTGAACTCAAAGTAATGTGTTTGACTAATTATTGATAATCACTTAACACAGTTGTCAAATTTCTTTCTTTGGTTTTTGAGATTTGGAGTTAAAAGAGAAATTATTTACTCCTTATTGAGAATGTACTCTTTCTGAGTCAGTCACTTAATTTAGCTCGTATTTTCATTTGTAATATAAAATCAGGGATGTAAATTTCTCTGAATTGTGGGCATATCCAATGAGATAATATATTTGAAACTTTTTGTAAACTGTAAAGTGGTAACCTAAACTGTCATTATTAATTCCTCATAAATTAAAGCACAAGAAAGCTAACATTTTGACAATTTTATTCAAAATTAATTGGAATTGACAAATGTATGTATGCAACATGTTAGGACTTAAATATCGTCTTGAAATTAATATACAAAACAATCATTTAAGTAAATTTCTTTAAGTGGTTTAATGTCTATCAGTCAATCAAATAAATAACAACCTTTGCATAGGTAGTGCTTTCTGGTCAAGCTTAAAGAGCAATGGATATATTTTTATCAATTTCATTCATTTACTTGGCTTTTCTCTCTCCCCAAAACTATGCTTCATTTTAACAGTATTTTTAGTATGTATTTTGTTTTCTATTTATATGATTTCCCCTGTATTTCTCAAATGTTCATCACCTTTATCTGAATCAAAGTTGTCTATCTTGAATCACCAGCCCTAACAGGCAGAGAATCCATCTACACAATTGCCAAAAACGTCACTTCATAATGATCCAAGCATAAATTGACACATTATAAACTCGATTTGTTAGTAATCATATAGAGGAGTTAACATTTTAAAAATAAAATTAGATCCCTCCTCCTTGCTCTTCTCTGTAGTAGCAGAAACCCAGACCTAATCTACTGATCTAACTAAAATATATTCAAGTGGAAACATAGAGATTTTAATATATGTTTTTGCTACATTATTTTCAACTAGAAGTAATCTTTTAAAAATGCATTTTAGTATCCCAGATGGGAAAGTAGAAATGGAAAATAGGAAAGATATTTCACTTGGTTTTGGAAGGAAAGCACATCAATTAACAGATTTTAAATTATTGGCCTGCTTTCACAAATTAATGTATTTTGAGGCAGTGTGTATATGCAGAAAAGAAGTTTCATAGTATCTGTTACTATTCCTTTAAGAACTGTAACTTCAGTAAGAAAGTAATGAGTTGAAAGAATTAGAAAGACATCAGGAGCCTTCTAACAATTAGAAGAATCTGTTAATTAGCACAGAATATGAATCTTAAGCTGCCTTGCTCATCAAATCATTTATTTTAATGAAGCAATGTTGATCAGAAACCTTACTAACACAAAAAATAATTATAAGAAAAAATTTAAATAAGCAAAAGGCTTCAACAGAAATACGGCCCAGGACTGAAAGATATAGATTCACTTAAAATTGGGATGATAATGTTATATTACCTTTCTTTTGGTGGTTTGGCCCAAATTAATTAATTGAAATTAACTGAAATTTGATTTATCAATATAAAGGAAGAATGTATCCACCGTGCCAAACAGGGTGAAAATGACCCATTAGGCTGGCCATGTTAAGAGATTAGAAAAAATAGGACTGGTTCAGCATCCATTTAAATAACCACCAGGAGAGTTCACTATTCATGATCATTGTGAAGAAATGAGAAGATTATAACAACAGCTATTCAGAGTTCATCAATTGACATTTCATTGAATTTTAAAATATCAAGTAGAAAAGAATTAAAGAAATATTCGTGAGTGCAATGGAGGCTTAGAATATGTGATAGAGAACAGTATGTGTGGTACATGAGTGCTTTCATAGAATTTATCAGCATATAGACTTAACTGGTTTCATTACCTTGTGAGAATTGACTTTATTTTATGTGCCCAGCGTAGTTTTTCCTAGTATCTCTCTAAAACTCAGGTTAGCCCGTCTATTTTCAGTCCCTCCTTTGGGCTCCCAGAGTGTGTATTTATTTTTAAGTGAGTTTTTTCTCTCTGAACTATACTACAAAATCCTGGCTTTATACTTTGATTATAAGCAGAATTACTGCATGTGAAGTCTTACTACCTTCTAACCTAAGAAGAATGCTACGATATGAATGACATGAATCTGAGGTTCACACACAAGAGAGAGAAAGAGAGATAAAAAATAGGGATTTGGAAGTCCACAAAAATGTTTTAATTTATTTTAACCTCAAAATAAAATGACTTTTAGTTTGAGAAAATATTTTAATACATAATATTACTATATTTATCTTCATATTGATATTGTCATAATACATACTTTTTAGTTGTTTGTTATTTTTTTAAAAGAAGAAGAGGCCCACTAACATCATATTATAGCCTCAAAAGAGATAAAGAGAGAAACAAAGAGAAAATTTACTTCCACCAGTGAAGAAAATAACTTTCAGGCTTAGGTCTGAGATCTCATGTATTATGATACCAGGGAAAAATATTGAAACTCCCCTAAACCCAGGAGGTCAGGGATCATTCTGCTTTTTCTTTTTTTCACTATCACATAAGTTAAATTGGTGGTTCTAGAGTACTAAGGAAGTTCAAGTATTAAAACTAGATGTAAAGACCTAAGTTCAAATATTATTGATAAATATCTTATTTATTGAGCAATTACTATATTAAGCTTCTGATATTGTCTTATCACAATAATCCTATGAGATGATTATGATCACTAATAACTATTAGTTATTATCATAAATAACAATTAATTAATAACTTAATTATTAATTAAGTCTAAAGACTTCACTTCCCTTAGTTGAAAAGTCATTAATAATAGTCATCATCTCATAGATAAATGATAAGCATCACATAGATAAAGGGATCTATACACCCTTAGCCATATTGGGACTCAAATGATTTTCAAGATTGCAGGGAATTATAAATTTATTTCATTATTCACCTTTTTGTTGAGATCCTGAAGTGCACATTATTTCAAAATTTTAACTTATTTAACCTATAAATATGTATTTCTCTAAAGAGTTACGGAAATAGAAGTTTAATCCTAAAAAAAAGAAGGATTAAGAACAGTTTAACTTCAAACTGCTAATGTCATATATTGAATTGATGAAAAAGCCACCGCCTGAGGAAGTATAAATTGATATAATACCTTTGAATACCACAGTTTGATAGCAACTGGTAAAGTGGAACATATGCGTCCTGGGCCCAACAATCCCATTCCAAGGTATACACCCAAAGAAAGGAGTATGCATGGGCAGCTAAATATTCAAGAATATTAAACTGGAAGGATTACATATATCCATCACAACATAAAGTATATATACATTATACTGTATTCATATGATGGAATGCTGTATTGCAATGAAAATGAATTAACTACATTCATGCACAAAACTGTGGCTGAGTTTTACAACTGTTCTCTTGAATGAAAGAAATCTGATGCAAAAAAATGCATGTGACTGTATAATTCCATTTGTATAAAGTTCAAAAACAGACAAAATTTAGTTATAACTGTCGAAGTTGAGACAATGGGTTCCTTGGGTGAGAGTGGAAGAGGTTTTGATTGAAATGGATCACCAAAATGGCTTGTAGTTTCCAGGAATGATCTCGTCTTTTGACCTACGGGCTATTTCACTACTGTGTTCACTATTTGATAATTTATTGAATTTAGGATTTATGCACTTTTATTATGCATATCATCTTTCAGTATACAAATATTTTTAAATGAAGGTAACAATTCGTGCTGTTAAAATTCTGCATTATATTAATACAGCATGCAAATAGAATATAATAGAGGAACAGATAGAACTTTTCTTATGAGACTTCCTAACTTGTGGAGGAAATTATCAAAAACGAAACAAGTCTGCATGAGCCTGACATGCTTTTGTAGGACCAACTCAGACAGAGTATAAGGGCAGACTTCTGGGATGATAAATGGAGATATAAGGAACTGATTTAATTGAGATGAGGATAAAAACAATACAGTAGATTTACACATTCCTTAAATTGTAAAATCTATGTATTTTCCCCCCTTAAAGATTTAGTTATCTATCCTGAAGTTGTGTTCTGATTTAATTGTAGAATATTGCAAGGTAGAAACTTACTAAATCAATGATTTCTGACCTGTTTTTATAAATTATTGTGTTAAAGCTACCACATATGAGAGGGAGAAAAACAGTGATTATAAAAATAATTTTAGAAGTTAAAAGCAAAGGGTAGCTTCAAGCTATAAAAATCATATTTGACAAATATTTATAGCTTGGTAACTCTAAATAGTTTAATATCTTCTGTATTCTCTCTGACACATTTTGGTCTAAAATAGATTAAATAAATAATAAGATCCATGCTGGGCTCTGCTTTAGTCTGCATGCTGCTGAGCAATCATCAAAGTTAACCAGTAATTTAAGAAATAGATCTATTATTAGCTCTCAATGATTAGGTCAAATCAGTCGGGTTGGAATCCTCATTAGTGATGACAAGGGTCTCTGTGCCACTGCCCCTTACTAACTCACACACAGCAATGCCGTGGATATTTAATCAACTTATGAGCTATACCTTTGTGGTAAGCCTCCTTCCTCTCCAGAATGAACAACCTGCTATGCCCAGCATGATCCCTTTACAAAGCCCCCTACCTGGCAGCCATATCTATGTTTGAAATAGAGGACAGACTTCTCTTCAGATAGCATCTCATCATCACCTGGCCTAAAGGATTCACATAAAACTATTGAGAAATTAAAATATTGAAGTATGAGTAGCCTATAATTTATGATATACAGTATTACCTTTTGGCTCCCAGATGACCTACCTCTTCTGAGAAACCCATGTATACAAGAAGAGTCACAGATCATCCTGCCAAGTGCTTGTCATGTTTGTGAAAAAGTAGACAAGGAAAGCCAAACTTTAAGTGCATAGCTTACCCACCTACCAGCTCTTAGCGGAGGTCTTCATTCTCATTGTGAAATCTATTTCCATATCCCACAGAAACCCATTATCTCATCACTATTTATCATATCAAACACCTCCTTTTAATTTTAACTTCAATGGGTTTCTTTTTTTTCTGGTGGGGGTTACCCTCCCCTTCCACTTTCTTTCCATCTATTTTTATAAATATATTTACAACCTTTGGGAGAAAAGAAAATTGTTTACACCTATAATTGCAGCTAAAAAAAAAAATCAGACTACTAATTCATGTAAACTGTTTGATCCGGAACATTGTTAGAAATTTAATTACTTGTCAAAAAGTAAAAATACTTTTCAGTTCTGGGTCCATTAAAAAAGTAAGGTCTGCTAGCAAGAAAGACATGAAAAACTAAACCTTTGATGGCAGTAGAATTTTGATTGATAGACACTCAAAGGAAGAAAATGTGTAATGACCAATATAAATTCCACACTGGCTGTTGTCTTTTTTTGTGAATTTTTAAATAGAGAATCAGTGGTTAATTTGCATGGAGACGGAAGATTGTGCTTCATTTTCTTTAAGATTACGTCCAAATTCTTTATCCTGAAATCCATGATTTAAGAAAACATCACGTACTTCCTTATGTGATGCCAAAAAAAAGACACACACAAAATGGATCATAGGCTTAAACATAAGAGCTAAAACTATAAAACTCTTTTAAGAAAACATAGGAGTAAATCTTAGTGATCTTAGGTCTAGTAAAGCCTTCTTAAGCATGAGACCAAACACACAAGTGCACACACACACAAAATTAACTAAACTTCATTAAAATTTAAAACCTTATTGCTTAAAAACGACATCAAGAAAGTGAAAAGAAAACCCACAGAATCAAGAAAATGTATACGAAAATCATATATCTGAAAAGGAATTTATTTAAAGACTATATAAAGAACTAACAATAATGAAAAAACAAATAAATGTTCATAAATGGACGGAAGGTTTGAGTAGACATTTCTCCAAAGAAGATACACAAATAGGCACCTGAAGAGATGTTCAACATAATTAGCCATTAGGGAAATACAATGAGATACTACCTCACACAACAAGACCGGCTACAACTAAGAAGAAAGATGATAACAAATGGTTGAGAGGATGTGGAGAAACTGGAACCTTTATACAAGGCATGTGGGAAAGTACAGTCTTGCAGCTGCTTTAACTAATTATTTGACAGTTGCTCAAAATGTTAAACATAGATTTACCAAATGACCCAGAAATCCCATTGCTGAGTAAATATCTAAGAAAAATGTAAATATATGTCTATGCATAAAAACTTGAAGACAAACATTCACAGCAGCAAAAAGTAGAAATAACCCCAATATCATCCACTAATGAATGATAAATAAAATGTAAACTGTCCATACTATAGAATATTATTCAGCTTAAAGAAATAAATGAAGTAACCATATGTGCTACAACACAAATGATTCTTGAAAATATTATGCTACATGAAAAAAGCCAGTCACATAAGACCACACATTATTCAATTTATATTAAATGTCAAGAATAGGTAAACCTATAAAGACAGAAAGTAGGTTAGTGGTTGACTGGGGCTGGTGGAGGGACAAGGGTGAGTAGGAATGTGGAGTAACTTGCTAAGAGGTACAAGGCTTCTTTTGAGCATGACAAAACGGTTCTTAAATTCATTATGATGACGGTTTTGCAACTCTGTGAATATACTGAAAACCATTAAATTATGCACTTTAAATAGGTGAATTATATCATATGGAAATTATGTCTCAAAAAAAGTTGTTAAAAAGTAAAAAGCAGTCCAGTTGGGAAGGCCTATATGGAGACTATAGCACAAAGGTTGTCATAGACATAACTACAAGGTGTTCTAGAAGTGCAGCCGAGAAAAATCTAACATTTTTTATGCCACTTAATTCTTATTGACTGCCTTGGGTCATTATGTGTGTGCCCGTTAGTGCATATATGCATGTATGTGTGGAGAATAGAGTGTCCTGCCCAGACTTAAACATGTTTGGCCCATGGAGTATTGCAACACTTCAATCACCCAGATACCTGCTTAGAGTCATGGTTTTGCATATGCTGTAAGCAGTAATGTGCTGAAGCCAACAGATACCAGTTCAAAAGAGCTGAATATAGGCATCAGTTCCCAATTCTATGTACACATTTGTTCACTGTAACTTGTAGAGGACTACGTGCTCGCAAATGAGGCGTTCCCGATAAGTCCTGCTCTTGCAAACGAAGCAGGGCCAGGGCGTTCCAGATAAGTCCTGCTCTTGCAAACGAAGCAGGGCGTTGGGGGCTTGTTTACGTGTAAACATCTTGAAATCCAGAAAGTCAGGGAAAGGTCAGAAAAACAACAATGTGTCTTGTGACTTGGCAACATTCCACAAACCACTGTATAAAATAAAGCAGAGCGCCATTCGAGGCGGCCGCCATGTTTGTCTTGTCTTGTGTTGTCTTGTGTGTTCATTCCTTTGTTTAGGAAACACGCGGACCCCAACAGTAACTAGCCACAGAAATCAGCTAATGCTACAAATCAAGGCCTTCCCCACCACCCAAATTATGGTTGTTAAACATTTGGCAGCATACCACTGGGCCACCCTTTGAAAGGGAACTCACAGTATCGAAGCAGAATATTTCTCTGACTCCTTCATGGGTGGAAACTGGGATTCATGGGTGCTGGAACTAGCTGGACACTTCAGCAGCAGCAGGATCAAACTCCACTCACTCACTGCTCCATCCCTCGTGGGAGGGGAACACAGGAGATCAGGTGCAGGTGCTGAGGCGAGTGCTTTTGGGTGCTCACAAGACTGAACTCAGTACCAGCCCCATGGCAGTGTGTGGGGCAGGTTCCTGTGACCCCTGAAGCCCCAGAGGAAGTGTTACAGTGCCCTTTTAGCTTTGCCATCCGCAGATGGCTTAAGTGTTAACAGCTCAGTAGAGGGTCAGCGTGACAGCATTTTGCACCCACACTCATGGCACCTGAGTTCCTGTCCAGCATCCAGGAGGAATGAGGTCACATGAGCAAATTGAATGTGGTAAATGCAGGGGATTTTATTGCTGATGAAAGTGGCTCTCAGCAGAAAGGGGAGCAGAAAAGGGGGTGCAGCAGAAAAGGAAGGTAACCTTCCTCTGAAGTCCAGCCATCCCCAGCCGGAGTCTTCTCAAAAGCTATGATGTCAAGCTGTCCCTCTGAAGTCAAGCCACTTCTCTCCAACGTCCAACTGTAGTCTCTGCCAACCAGCTGCTTCTCCTCTCTTTGCTAGCTGAGCCTGGGGTTTTTATGGGCACAGGATGGGGAGTGGGGTGGGCCATGGGTGGTTTTGGAAAAGGCAACATTTGAGCGGGAAAACAGGGATGTAATGTTCTCACTTTGGCCGTGGTATCAGGCTTTTCATCTTGCGGGTGGGTCCCTCATCAGGAACCTGCCCTCTTCTGCCCAGAACTGCGCTGCTTCCCGTCCCTATCAGTATTTTCTTGGGATTCAGATATATTCATGAATGCCTGAAAAACTGAAAAAGTCATTTAGAAGCCAAATTGCCTGGGTACACCATCACATCTCTAAGAAGGTCAGGAGATCGAGACCATCCTGGCTAACATGGTGAAACCCTGTCTCTACTAAAAGTACACCTGTAGTCCCAGCTACTCGGGAGACTGAGGCAGGAGAATGGTGTGAACCCAGGAGGTGAAGCTTGCAGTGAGTGGAGATGGCGCCACTACACTCCAGCCTGGGCAACAGTGCAAAACTCCATCTCAAAAAATATATATATGTATATAGAATTTATCATAAGGGAGTCCAGAATTTGGCATGATGAGCCAACCTGAAACACAAGCTAAGAATCAGGAAAAATCAAGTGTTCAGGGTAAAACTCAAAGGCACATTTAGCACCTTGGAAGGAAACAGCTTTTACAGTGCCAGACACAAAATTCTGGAATGATTCAGTGTTCAAGTAATACTGTAAGATACAAACAGAAGTCACTTCAGGAAGACTGTCCAGCACTCCAAGGGCAGCAGGGGCAAGGGTGAACTGCAGGGTGCGATCAGCAGCAGGGCAGAGCAGCCTGCCCCTCAGTTTGAATGGAAGAGGAACTGAGCCAAGTTTCAGGGCCATGATAGTGACAAATGATGACTTCTCAGAATTAAGTGACAAATAGAAGAACAGCATATAGAAAATAGTGGCATCTACCTACGTAGAGGACACAGCAGCAGTGTGGGCCTAGACAAACAGGAGAGAGAGGAGAAACCCCTCACTTCTGTGTGAACTCTTGAGCACTCCTCCTTGGAAACTCCAAGATATTTTAGGATAGGAACCTCCAGAAATAATCTAAGCAAAGTGGATGTAGGTGTGTGTCGGGTAGCTGTCACTACAGTAACTAGATCATATCTTGAACATTCAACTCATATCATATATTAGAATTGTTTACTTTCCTGTTCCTATCCCATACTACACTGTCACCTTCTTAGGATAAAATTGATTTTATTCCATATTAACTCCCATGGCAATAACTATAAGGTACATTGTAAGTATGTGATGTTTGTTAATAACAGAGCTAATTACTACTCTGTATAACATTTACTATGTGCAGGCACTGTTCAAAGAGTTGTACTCACACTCATTTGAAGTTTCTAAAAGGGTATCAACATTTTCCCCATTTTCCAGATAAAAACAAACTGAGGCACAGAAAAAATAAGTAACTTTTCAAGGTCACATATCTGCCAGATAAATAATAGAGTGATAGATGATTGATTGATCAATTGACAGATAGACAGTGATAGATTGATTTATATGTTATTCAGAAAACTTGATTTCCTATTCAGCTTCTGCCACTTTTTGATAATGTTCTATAGGGTTTTTTCAAACTGTGAATAGAAGACTTTTGGTAGGTCATGAAATCAGTTTAGTGGATGACAACTAGAATTTTTTTGAAAGAATAGAATGGAATGGAATGGAATGGAATGGAATAGAATAGAATAGAATAGAATAGAATAGAATAGAATAGAATAGATCAACGTGCATTACATATAGCTAGGGTGAGTTGTTTCGTGAAACCTCTTTCTCAGTTGTGCGTAAGTATGGGAGTATGTTTGTGTATACTGGGTCGTAATAAAATCTACTTCCTAATGTGGTTTGCTGTCAAAATTTGAGAAATTCTGACCTAACGCATATTATGTTAACAGTTTCTGAGCCTTAGTTTCTGCAAAAGTTATATATGACTCCTATTGTAGAATACCCATTTCAATAAATGGGTATACCCCTTTTTCAATATAATGGGTATTCTAGAAGACACTTAGCTAAATTCCAGTTCACTGGCCTTAAGCTTTCTGACTAATACAACTGAAACCTTGGGGAAAAATGTTTTAAAGTAATGAACTAAAATATGCTGTAAGTAGCACCATGATCTGGTGTGCCGTTTTCCAAAGACATGTAAATAATTTGACATATTATGACAAATGGAACATGTAAGATTTTTAAAATCACTGTGAGAGAACTCTGCTCAAGAAATTGTGACCCTGGTAGTAACTGAAGACTAGAAACTACCCATCCAGTCTGCCTCAGATGCATCACTGAAGTTATGATTGAGTCACAACACTGCTAGCATTTCTACATTGAGAAGGAAATGATAATAATAACAATATCAATAACACATGATTAAATCAGTTATCATCTCTGAAGCAGTTTCTTGGTTATAGAAGAGGGACTCTTAGCTACCTCCACTCAAGAAAACAAAAAATCCAGAACTCCTGAGACCTTTATAAGAGAAAAAATTTTAAAAAGGTAAATCACCCAACCAGAAGGCTATAACCAGTGCAAGCAGTATGTAGCTGTTACTTAATATTGCTTTGGACAAAAAGACGTAGAGGAATTATGTGATGGATATTTTCACCACCTGTTTTCCAGAAATGTTGTACTCCTAGCTTATTGTAAAAGAAAAAGAATTAGATATAGCTCAAAAACCATAAATTAGTTCTTATTTTTGCATGTTTCTTAAACAAGTATATGCGTCTAGATGTTTTATAAATTATAAACTTTATGCAAATATTATTTATTTTCTTATCTAACTAATGAGAAGATAAAAAATGAGTATTATCCCATTTTTAAATTTCCTTCAGCAGCTAGCAATTCTCAAAAATTTAAATAGACTCCTGATACAGTGAATGCAGTCTAGTAAAAAGTGTTGAATCCTCAAAAGCAAGAATCCATATGTTAATTGCATACCTTAGCTAAAAATTTTGTACAATTTATCTCATTTAAGCCTCATCAAAAGTCTATAAAATAAGAAATATCCTGATTTTAGGGAAAGAATGAAACGTTATTTGGCTAGTAAATTGCTAAGTCAAGATTCACACTAATGTTTTTATGTTTCCAATGCCCATACTCCCTCCATTACATATAAGAACACTTAAATCATCAAACTAAAGGGGGAAGATAAGGATATATACCATCACTTCACAAAGCATAGCCTAGGGATATTTTGCTCTGTTTTCAGAAGCAACATATTATCACAGTGTGAGGGACTGATCCATAAATAGGAGACATTTAGGCACTAGAGTGACATTTCTTTCATTATTTCATTTCATGTCATTTGCCACATGTTTGTCTCTAATCCCGTGCATGTTCCTCTACCTATGTAATATTCAGTGTGAAATTCTGTGTCAGTATATTTAAACTTCCAAAAGTCAGTAGGTTCAGAGTTGTGATTCCCATAGCAACCATAATTCCACCCCTTTGTTTTTATATAGCATTTGTATAACTGGGGAAGTTGTTAAGTTTTATATCTTAATATAAATATGCAGTCATGTTGAGTGTCTTTTTATAGTTGCTGTGGGAACCACAATTTAGAATTTTCTGATTTTCTTTGCATTTAAATTCCCAATCAGATTATTGCAATCATCGGCATTCCTCTAATTTTATTGAAGAAGTGGAAATGGGGAAAAGGAATAGTAATTTTATTATAAATTCTCATAGTTTTTATTTTAAGATACTACTTAACTGCCAAGAGGAAAAAAAACTCTTTAAAAAATGGAAAGAAAGAACACGGCATATTTTAAAATAAAATGGCAAAAAGAAGGAATACTATGGTAAATAAATGTAAAGTATTTTAAAATATGTGCAATTCCCAAATATTTGGAAATGTTATGTTTTCTTATGGTCACAGAGCAGTGAGGATTAAAATAACAGAGACCTATGAAGTTCTGAGATCTCTTGGTAGGCATTTGTGTGCATGTGACGAGTGAGGAGCAATGTGAGTGTGTGTGGTAGTGCAGTGCGTTTGTATAATTTGTTTCTCTTTCCACTCAAAAAGTATAGTAGAATTAAGCTCCATAGACACGGTATTTGCATGTGATTCAATATTTTTATGAGGCTTATGGGACTGTGATGTGAATGTGTGTTTAAAGCCCAGGAACCTTTTGTTTAATAAGCGCTTACAAAAGTCCAGTATAAAAGTATAGGTGCTATGATTGAAGAAAGGAGTCTGACGTCAGGATGAATATGCAGACAAATGCAGTAACCAAACTTAACTCATAACACTCCCCTCCCCTACAGCAGCCCCAGTGGGTTTTCGCAATATTTCTGAAACTCCAGGAGCCAAGCTGCAATTTAAAAATCATTAGTGTAGACACACCCCCGCAATAGAAAAGAAGCCATACTATGTGACATGGAGGCGTATTTCTTTCGAGTTTTGTAGATAGCATCTCTGAAGACACATAAATGGTAGTGTTTATGATGATGGACAGGGTTTTATTTCTCCACAAAACATAGAAGGGGGATGGGGTGCTTTGGGTGCAATATTGTTTGCCTCGCAGTTGATAAAAATGATCTTGTGAATTACAAAATCATACTCTTTCACTGTGAAATAGTTTTTATAAATATTTCCTACCAAACTGAACTGACCAAAAAGTTGTGGCTTTGGTGAAGTTAGAGAGACAAAACACACAGTGCTTTCTGGCAGGAAAAGAATAAGTCCCTAGCTTATTAAGATCCAGGTAGGAAAAGGTTTGTCCCTCAGGTTTACAGGTCCCCCAACTGAATATTTTCTGGCAACTCCGAACTGAGTAGACTCAACGTGGCTGATTTACCCAGTTAAATTCATAAGAGATTGGGATATAAATCCTAATGACAATTTCCTAATTTTGTGTTAAAGTACGATTGCCAAGCTGTCTATACTACTGTGTTTCCTCATCAATATATTCCCTCCCTGTAAGTAAATCTTCCTGAGGAGGGTCATTTTAATCAGGTGGCTGCTTGCAAAGCCTGGAATCAGAGTGGAAGAATCCGAATGGCAAGTGCCTTCTCCATTGGAATTATTTATTGCCAAGGAGTAAATCAGAGCAGATGTTGGTGGGCAATAAAACCTCCATTCCAGAACTAGTTAGCGTGGGCCATATCCCTTCTCTTAAAATCCATCACTGCCCCAGAAACAACATAGCCCCCTTCAGGCCTTGTGCTTAACTACAGGAGCAAGACTTTGTCCAGGCCATGAGGGGTACTAAAGATATTTAATATCCTTCACAGGTATAGCCCATCACAGGTGTGGTCAAAGTCAGCTTAGGAAGAGTTTGACTTCAGTCACACAGCCTAGCTCATCCTAAGGCCAGCCTGGACACAGATACGGACACTGACACGTTACTTCAGACAAAACTAACATTTAAGAAATAGTAAACCCTCCGATAAAACAGACAAAAGAACACTGATTGCCCAAATTTGTCATCAGTCTTGTTGTACCGGCAACTCTGGGTACATGGAGAGGTGGAATTTAGTATCTACTTCCTAAACACCAATTGGTCTAGACACACTGACCATTCTAGAATTATCAGCCATCCCTCACAGACATATAAAGACATTACAGGCACATTAACAAACACTTAACACTCTAGAATCCACATTAAGAGAATTACACCAGAATTTCTCTATCTCATCATGAGTCATATTTTACCTTCCTTCTTATAAAATTCATAAATGTTCTCCATAATTCAGCTACACATAAAATTATCAAATGCTCCTTCAACCAATAAGCACAAAAGCTTTCAAGGAACGAGTAAAAATCAAGCCTGTTTTGTGAAAGTTGCCACTGAACATGACATGTATGTAGTCATTATCCATAAGAATTATATGCTGCTTTTAAAATGTATTTTTTATATAGGTACAAATACAAACATATGATTTTACAAAAATGTGTATGGTGCATTCTTTCTTTAATGGTGCCTTTATTTCCTTTTTGTGCTTAGCTTCCCAAAGTTAACCATACACTACCTTTATTGCCTGTATTATATTTTTACCTTTACTATAGTTCATGGCTCCATATCAGAATAACAGGGATTCTCCTGCCATATCAACTCCCACTGACAGTCCTGAAAGTTAAATTGAGTAACAAATTGGATAAATCAAGAAAATTTGCTACTCTTTGAGAATCTGCAGCAAAATGAATTGTCCTTCACAGATAGGATGAGCACCTTAACTCTTCTCTAACTATCTTTGATAGAAGTTACAGTCGCAGCACAGTATCTGGGCACTACTGGATCTTAGAACAAGATTATCTGGTGGATTCAGACAAAATCTGACCACGCTTCTGCTTCCCTTTATAATGGTCAATAGCCTATTTGGATAAAAACAGCCATGGTGGAGTTTCAGCATTTCAAGAGAAAAATCATAAACACTATTTTAATTTTTTTCATATTGCAATCCCGGGGACACAGAGGAGAAGTACACAAAGGAGGAGAACAATCATTGAATTGATCCTTGGTTTTTGACATGGTTACAATTACTATTTCCAAAAGATGGAAATATTTTGCTTGCATGTAGAGAAGTCTGCTACAGGGAATGGTGGCCATACAGGAGACTCTGCCATAGAAGGATAATTTTATATCACTTTATGAGAATTATTGCTCTGAGTCAGGAGACTTTATTGCCATCAAAGCATAGCCTGTCAGGGATGGTGCCATTAGTCATTGAAGTGTGGTTTATCCCAGGGCAGTCTGGTTTATAATGTAAACACCTCTATCTTCATATTTCATATTTCATCTGGGGGCACAATTTAAACTGATTGATGGACACAGGAAAAATACTTTAATTCTGAGAAAACTTAATAAAAAATCAAGGTAAAATCCCCCATCAATAAAACATCTACTGAAATGATAAGATAGACTTTGTCAGACACTGTTGCTATTTCTTACTTAACCTATATTTTCCTGTCATTCTTGTACTTGTACATTTTATTTATTCTTTACATTTAAATCTCAGTTGAGAAATAAAACCGAAGTAGAATATTTTGCATATTTAAAGGAATGCTGTCAAATGTATTGGAATTGGGATAAACTATAGATTATCAGTAAACTCTTGAGGGTGGTAGGAGACATTTCAAAATTAAAAAAAAAGAAATTACAGCCTTTGCCATATACAGCTTTCTCTAGTCTAATTTTTAAATTTTCTTCACTGTGTTTTCTCTATGGAAATTTTCCTTCTTCCATTGAGATCTCCAGTGTCTGCTCAGTCAGGTCTGTGTTATCTTGATTTCCAACAATTTACCTGTTGCCCACTCTTGCCCCATGATGAAAAAGAGAGAGTAGGAGGACAGAGAGAGAGAGACAGAGAAAGTCATTAAAGATAGAACCATCCAAATTCATTAATTTCACCTTGGACATCTTCTAGAGACTGTTTTGTGCTCTGACTCCCTCTATTTGAAATTTTTGACTCGGCGACTCAGCTGTAACTCTGGCAGGAAATACCATCACAGGAAGATTTCCTGACATTTTCTATTATCAATAACTATGCTACTCTCTGTTACTTTAGGTAATTGGCAGTTGATGATATGACACTATTTCTACCTTCATTGCCTAACCATCTTGTTTGCAAGAACTTAGTCCTTTAACATGTGTTATGTCAACAAGAATCCACCCTACTCTATCCCCAGTCTTCAGCATGACTAAAAAATTTATCAACTGAATATGAAATGAATAGCTTCATTCATTCACTCATTTATTCAAGAAATATTTACAGGGGTTATCTTACCAAAACCTTTGCCTTTGGGGCATTATAGTCTATGAGTAAGATTAACAATGCTTGATAAATGTATATAGGGAGTAAGGAGATTAAAAAATATTTTCCTTGGGCCTGGCGCACTGGCTCATGGGCTCACACCTATAATCCCAGCACTTTGGGAGCCCGAGGCAGGCAAATCACCTGAGATCAGAAGTTCAAGATCAGCCTGGCCAACATGCAAAATCCCGTCTCTACTAAAAATATAAACATTAGCTAGCCTGGCATGGTGCAGTGCACCTGTAATCTCAGCCACTTAGGAGGCTGAGGCATG
The DNA here is from genome assembly GCF_003255815.1 of Theropithecus gelada. Taxonomy (NCBI): domain Eukaryota; kingdom Metazoa; phylum Chordata; class Mammalia; order Primates; family Cercopithecidae; genus Theropithecus; species Theropithecus gelada. Next base: position 87,653,661 of record NC_037683.1, read on the forward strand.
AGAGTCACTTGAACCAGGGAGGCAGAGGTTACAGTAAGCCAAGATCATGGCACTGCACTCCAGCCTGGGGGATACAGTAAGACTCTGTCAAAAAAAAAAAAAAAAAAGAAAGAAAAAAAGAAAGTATCTTCCTCTATGCCATTATTCTTACTTTTATCCATCTTCCCAATAGGAAGAAAGTATCAATGAAGTGCAAAATTTAGAACATTCATTGAACTATTCAATCAGGTCCTTCTTTGCTACCTCTTCCTGCTGTTGATGGTAAAGACAGTAATTTCATTAAACTTCCATTTCTATTTAATAAATTATCCCCAAATTTAGCAGTTTAATATACAAATATTTATTATCTCTGAAAGTTTCTGAGAGTCAGAAATCTGGGAGCAACTGAGAAAATTGTGGTTTGGAGTTTCTTATGAGGTTGCAATCAAGATGTAGCCCAGAACTTTAGTTATATGAGGGCTTCACTTAGCTGGGGATCCTGTATTTGTCCATTTTGTGCTGCAATAACAGAACACCAATGCCTGGATAATTTATAAAAAACAGAGATTTATTTTTCACAGTTCTGTCAGTGGGGAAGTTCAAGATCAAAATGCCAGCCTCTGGGCGAGGGTCTTCTGGCTGTGTCATTTCATGGCAAAAGGTGGAAAGACAATGGAGTTCTCATGCCCAAGAGAGAGAAGGGGGCTGAATTCCTACTTTATAAGAAACCCATTCCGGAGATAACTAACCCACTTGCACAATAATGCCATTGATCTATGCATGAGAGCAGAGCCATTGTGACCTCATCACCTCCCAAAATTTTTCACCTCTCGGCACTGTTGCATTGGAGATTAAGTTTTCAACAAACGAACTTTGGGGGATACATTCAAAGCACAGCAGATCCACTTCTTAGCTTGCTTTATATGGCTGTTGTCAGGAGGCTACTGTTGCTCACCGTGTGGGCCTCTTTGTAGGCCCACTCAATATGAAAGCTGGATTCCCAAGAGTGACTGGCCCAAGATAGGGAATGTGATCAAGATGAAAGCTGCAGGGTCTTTTATAACGTACTCTTGAAAGTATCTTCCTATCACGTCTGCTACATTTGCTGGTCATATGAACCAATTTTGGTACAGTACAGCAGAGGACTAGACAAGGATGTTAATTCTAGAAGGCAGGGATTAATAGGGGCCCTTTTGAAGGCTAACTGCCTAACTACTACAGCTCTGCACTCTCTCTTCCACTAACGCCCTATCTCCTGCATGTGCTGTTTCTCGCTTCAAGTTTCCATTAAACAGTTCAACCACATCAGATAAAAATGCCAGCGTTCGGATGTGGATTTAGAAGAAGGAGATTAAGGTTGAAGGCTAATCTACATGCTTTAAACCAGCTTTAACAATGCTAGGACCTCTGATTCTCATTTTTGTGTACAACTACTTTGATGGGAGGTGATGTATAGTACAGAATTGGGCAATTCTAGATCCTTTATTTAAAACTCATCATAAACCATCAAAACTCTTGCCTTTCACGATTTGTGACCAATATTCATTGATTCAACAGTTATTTATTGGACAACTATTATGTTCCAGCGTTTTTCAAATGCCTGTGATAAACCAGTTTATTACACAAAAATTCCTACCTTCATAGTGCTTATAGTGGTGGGAGACAGAAACCACAGGTAAGGAGGTAAATCATACATTATGTTAGAAGATGATAAGTACGATGAAAAAATAGTCCAGTGGAAGGGATATTGTGAGTGTTGGGGAAGAGGAACTCTGACTTTTAACCAAAGAGGTAAGAAATAGGCCAGGTTTAACAGGTTATATTTGAGCAAAAACCTAAAAGTAGCAAGAAAGAAAGCCATGCATGTATCTGGAGGAAGAATTTTCAGCAAAGGAATAAGCCAAGCCAAAGGGCCTAAATGAGAACATTGTATGCAGTTGACTGGAGCTGAGTAAGAAACTGAAACAGAGAGTATTAGTGGATGAGATCTGTGAGGTTATGGAATAATGGATTTTGAGGAGCTTGTAGGCCATTGAAAATGTTGGTTTTTCATCTGAGTGAAATGGGGAGACACTGTATAGTTTGTGCTGAGCAGAGGAGAGTAGACAAAAATTAACTCAATAAAGAAAAGAGGATACATATCAACTACAAGTAAGCATAGGACCATGTTTTCATGGTGTTTATGTCCATTGGTGCTTCCATGTCCTACTGAATAACATCTAAGCACAATCAATACTGTTACTCCCTCAATTCCACCTTCAACATTTCACCCTTTAAAATTTAGCTCAGGCATCACCAACTGGCTCTCTGGGGAAAGGAAGCCCTGAATGATAGCATATGCAATTTCTGTGATATAAATACTTCCATCTTGGCTGATTTCAGAAAGTTGTGATTATCCGTTGGCTCCAAAAATGTTAAAAATTAGCCTTGAGAGCCTGTATCAGACAATTCCAGTGTGCCATTGTTTGTATTCCACAGAGTCAACACCAAACACGTGACTTTTACAGTAGGCATTACACAAATGTTTACCATATGATTAACAATAATTATCTGTTTATGAGTACTTATGTGCCAGGCACGCACTTCCTCCCTCATCAGTCATCTCCTCAAGAACGTTATTAGTACATGAAGAAGACATCATATTTTTTTCTACATTATAGAAGAATATAGTCAAGTTCATGGAGATGAAATAACTTGTCCACATTCACCAACTAGTAAGTGACAGTCATGATTTGAACCCAAACTGTCTATGCTCTTTCTATTATGCTGAGTGAGTGATTGTAACCTGGATTTCAAAATATCAAGTGTTCACTGTTTACCCATTATATAAATGTTCATCACTGTGTAATTGTGTCTGGAATTTATTCCTACTGATGGGTTCCTGGTCTTGCTGACTTCAAGAATGAAGCTGTGGACATTTGCAGTGAGTGTTACAGCTCTTAAAGATGGTGTGTCCAGAGTTTGTTCCTTCAGATGTTCAGATGTGTCCAGAATTTCTTCCTTCCAGTGGGTTCATGGTCTCACTGACTTTAGGAGTGAAGCCTCAGACCTTCGCTGTGAGTGTTACAGCTCTTAAAGGTAGTGTAGACCCAGAGAGTGAGCCTCAGCAAGATTTATTGTGAAGAGCGAAAGAACAAAGCTTCCACAGTGTGAAAGGGGACCCAAGTAGGTTGCTGCTGCTGGCTGGAGTGGCCAGCTTTTATTCCCTTATTTGTCCCCACCCACATCCTGCTGATTGTTCCATTTTACAGAGTGCTGATTGGTCCATTTTGCAGAATTACAGAGTGCTGATTGGTGCATTTACAATCCTTTAGCTAGACACAGAGTACTGATTGGTGCATTTTTGCAGAGTGCTAATTGGTGCTTTTACAATCCTTTAGCTAGACACAGAGTGCTAATTGGTGCATTTACAATCCCCTAGCTAAACACAGAAAAGTTCTCCAAGTCCCTACTCGACCCAGGAAGTCCAGCTGGCTTCACCTCTCATAATGATTTATTGAAGAAATGTAGCACTGTTATCATTCAGCAGATTTCCACTAGATAACATAGGATCACTTTGTACTATCCTATAGATACAAGTTGAGATTCTATTCTTTTTCACAATTTTACTTTCTGCAAGGATAGCCAAAACCCCCAGCTTACCATTTCCTAAAGAATGACAACTGAGCCAAATCAATACCACTACTTCCCCAATTTCACTCATTCACATTGCATCCATGAAAACTCAGCTCAAACACCTCCTATTCTGAGAAATCATTCTCCCTGCACAGCCCTCCTTACATAGACACATAGAAGAAGTAGTAAGCTCTCAATAAATATTATTATCCCATTGTTAAAGAGATTCGCAAAAATAAAACACATTTACTTGGTTGGATCATAATTTGCATTAATGTCCAGGACAATTATTAATTATTTTGCTTAACAAGAGATTATCATGAAATAGGTGCCTGAAAGTCGTGCTTCCAAGCATTCAGTGAGTGCGATACATCCAGCATCACACTGAAAGTCATAGTTATGTGGCATGTCTTCATGTGGTTTCTCTTTTCACCATTAGAATAAGAACATTTTTAGAAGAAAGGATGGTTCCGTATTCATCTTTATATTCCCAGTGCCTGGTATTAGATGCACCGTGTTTTTTTGTTTTTTTGTTTTTTGGTTTTTTTTTGGTGGAATAAATGAATGAGTACACAAATGAATGCAAGATTTAGGGCAAACATTGTCAGTTTATAGTTTGGCATTTCTATTTATTGCGGTTAATTCCAAAATGTCACAAGATATGATAGTATTTCAACTATCATATATTTTAAAAAGCAGAGAGTGAAGTAGTGGTTAAATGTTTGGGTTCTATAGTCATATTGCCTGGATTCAGATTTTCATTTCACCCTTTATTGGTTGGGAAATTGATTTTATCTTTTAAGACCTCATTTTCTTTATCTGTAAAATAGGAATTTTTTATGAGTTAATTAAGTTAATTAATACATAAAAACACATTGAAGAAATAGTGAGCTCTCAATAACTATTAATTATCACCTCATTGTTAGATAGATTGGTAAACATAAAACAGATTTAGTTGATTAAAGCATGATCTGCATTAATGACCAGGGAAGTTGTTAATTATTTTGCTTAACAAGAGATTCTCATTTATAATAATAAAAAAATTGCCACTACTAATTTCTCCACAAAGGCATATTTAACACCAAAACCAACTTTACACTGTCTTATGTATTTTCTCTAAGAAAGCTAACAAACACAATTTAAGCTAATCACATATTGAGTTTGTCCTCTTAACTGTCTACCTTTTTTAGGCATAGAAGATCTACGAGGATTGTCATTTCTTTCTCAGCCTTGAGTTATGCCATACTACCAGTGCCTGAAAGCCATGGTCTATATATCAAAACCAGTCTGGGATGAAAGAAGGGAATGTTTTAATGCAGAAAAATTGGCAACTTCTTATGTCCCACTGTATCTGACCTCTTGATTAAATAATTGGGCTAATAGCCATTGTTTGCAAATATGATCTTTTCTAAAAGCTCTTTATTTCTATACCCGTTTTATTCAGTTCCAGGTAAACTTAAATATATGTCACTCTAACACTTTCAAGTACGTTCCATTCTCTAGTTCTATAATCATTTTCCTTATTTTCACAGATAAAAATTATTTTTAGCCATTTTGGTTTGGTTTCTACATTTTTTTATCAGCTAGAACATAGTTTTGGCTCAGACTTTTTTTCTTTTATTGTTCTGTTTTATTTTCCTGAATGAAATTTTATGTTTTCTTGTGAATCACGGCTCCAAATTACAGCATTTGTACTTTATGTTCACAATGTTTAAGATTGTACACCATGGACAAAGCTTTCTGTAAACAAATTTTGTGTAATACTTAGTAAAATTGGCTAAACCACGAGGGCTGGTAATTTGTTGATGGCCTTTAAAGATAATTCTGGCAATTGTCATCACAAATTCTATATTACTTTAATCTTTGTGAGGATATGTTTCTATCTGAACAACTGAGATAATTAACCCAACTCTGTACACAAAAGAAAGTTTGGTTGATGTAACATAAAGTTTTTACGTTTATAAACATAGCTCAAACATATTTGAGGCTTACCTATTTCTCTAGATCTGCAGTTCTCAAGACCAGGTTTGATGATGATTTATTACAAAATATATCAAAAGTCAGAAACACACACGAGAAATTTAAAAAGCTCTGGGCTTTCACTTAAATATGGCCTTTTTCCTTCGTGGTTCTTCTCATGCCTCTTTTATAAAAACATCTAAATAAAACATTAGATTGCTTCCTGCCTAACCTGTAGGCCCCAAGCCGATTAATCCCATTCGTATTCTATTCCTTTTACATTATGTGGTGTCAGCTCCTTTGTTAATGGCCAGCTGAAAAGCAGTGATGAGAAGTAGAACAGGGGAAGATTTGCTTTCATTCATCTCTGGAAAAGGAGAGTTGTTTATGCAGAAAAAAATGGTAAGCTCTGCAATTCTCCAGTTTCTTTGGATTCTACCATCATGTCCGACTAAAGCAAACACTATTTAATAAAATTTACCTTTATTGAGACCCATTTTTAAATGGGCAAACTTGTCCAGAGGGACACTTTTAGCACATGGCCCCAAAGAATGCCTCTGTCCTCTCTACTACTCCCTTCACTGCAGCTTTGCACTGGATGTGTGCTGTCACATTAATAGAGGACATCAAATCTAATAGAGACGTGCTGGGGTTCTACAGAGTGTGAATTATTAACTTGGATATATGGGAGAGTATTAAATGAACCTGGGAGGCAGAAGGCATCGTTTAACGCTCTGTTTGTATCTGATTCTTTTCTGTTTTCATACACGGATGGAAACCAGGTAGGAATGCTAACAAGAAATTTCAAGTAGATAAGAGAGAATTTTAAACTGTTGCCATCAGTCTCGGCTTCTGTCAGTGTGTGAAGTAAACAACTTCAAATGAATTAGACAACAATAAGAGAGACAAAGGACATGGCAGAGAGAGAAGTCAATTTCAATGTTATTCCTCCACAGTCATTACCAAGGCTCAATTAACTAAGTCCTAAATTCAAGTGAGACAGAGGTCCAAAGCTCCCTTTTATTTCTGTACCACTTGATAAGAAATCTGAGGGCATATTAGAGAAACCACCTGAAAAATACTAACCAATTTTTTATCACATCACTTTTCTCCTGAAATACAGACTTCTTTATAAATATCTTATTCTTATGATAAAAATAGAGACTAAACTAGAGCAACACAGAAAAGAGCATTCTTACTAAGAAAATTAGGGCCAGTCTGGGTATTTTAATTGAAAATTTGCATAAACCAAGGATTCAGGAAAGCAGTTCACATATATCTTAAATATCTTAAACATTTTATCTTACAACATAAAAAAATGTGCATGTGTTTGCCAGGCTTTTGATACAGAGCCAAGACTTTTTTTTTCTTTTTCTTTTATATTATGGATCTACCCATAATATATCGTCCATGATTTTCAGAATCCTAGATCAGCTTCTTTGAAGTGAATAAAGATTCAAAGGCACTTAGAGAAGGGTAGTTCACAGTCATTGTAATGAGTAAGGCAACTATTCTAATTGTTGCTACTCATGTCCTGCTAGTAGTTAAATATTTTTAACAGCACCTTTGTTTCTAAAGCAATGTGAAGAAACAATTTCTTTAGATTTGTAGAATTTTTTTCTTAAATATTCTATAAATGACTTATCTACCTTTGATTTAACTGAAGTGTTGGCAAAATTAGCTTTACTGAGTCTTCGAAATAGTTAACCTGTTTTTATAGAAGCAGCTCTCTCTCTACACTTCCACTTAATCCATTTATGAAATAGTTAATTTAGTAATATGAGTACAATAATAAGTATAATCATCAGAAAAAGCTTGAGAATAAACCACTGGCTCTTAATAAATATGCAATTAAATTTTAGAAGTATATTACTGTCCTAGAAAGTACCTGTAAGATGCAAGCACTCAGTGAGTCATAGACCATAGTCAACAGATGTCATAGAAGGATTGGAAAACATCAATTAGTCCAGTAGATCAGTTATCTGGAAGCCAATTAAGACAGCATATACTTTAGTGTCATATTCATAATTACAAAGACAGAAGTATATGCATACCATCATATCCTGGCACACAGTAAAAGTGTGTGTAATATAAGTCACTTACAATAGAAAAATTGAAGAATGTGCTTATCTTGCCCCCTTTACTGAATGATTTGCTGCATACATGTGAAGAAACTAAATTACCATTTGATTACTACTTAAGACCAAACAGTAAAGCCCTATAGAAAAACAGAGACCATGCATTTTATACTCATTGGAACAAAGCTGGTGAGACAGGAGAGTTCCCTTGACCGCTTCACAATGTTCACAGAGTAGGTGGCTAGTTTACTCAGCTGCTGTGCTCTATCCCTTATGGCAGCGAGCATATGAGCAGATGGGTGCAGGAACCAGAGCAAATGAACACTGGAACTGGCCAGTCGCTCCTCCCTGGCAGGAGCTGGCTCTATGCAGGCCCCATGAAAGTGTCCAAGAGTGTTAGAGTGCTCTTTTAGCTCTGACATCTGGGAGGGGGTGTCTGCGACCCCCAGACCAACAGAGGGCATGTCCCCTATCAGTGCTCTTTAAGCATTTGCCATCCACGGACAGCTCAGTGGAGGGTCAGGATGACAGCCTTTTACACCCTGCCCTCTTGGTACCTGAGTTCTGGCCCAGTGCCCAGGAAGAATCAGGTCACATGAACAGATTGAAGAGTGGTGAATGTGGAGGACTTTACTGAGCAGTGAAAGTGACTCTCAGCAGGAAGGGGAGCTGGAAAGGGGGTGGAGTGGGAAAATAATTTCCCCCCCAGAATCCAAGCATCCCCAGCCCAGCTTCTCTCTGACCATAATCTCTGACATCCAGCTGCTGCTTCTCCTCTTGATGTTCAGATGCTTCTCTCTTCTGTGTGTGTATGTGTCCGCTGAGTCTGGGGTGTGGGATTCTTATGGGCACAGGATAGGTGGCAAGGACGGCCAAAAGGCAACATTTGGGTGGGCAAATGGGGATAGTTCTCACTTTGGGCTGCAGGCCCAGGGTGTGTGGGAGCCCTCGCCAGGGCCCTTGCCCTCTTATACCCAATATTTCCCTGCCTCCTGTCCATATCATTAGGGTCGTTCTTATGTTAAATGGGCTAAATATGTTGACATTAGAAACAATATCATCTGTGGTTATAGAGAACTAAAATAAAATGGTTATTTGAGTAATTCCTAGTGATTTCTTTCAGAATCTATCAGAAATTCTAAAACATCAAGATACACTTGTAGTGGGAAGAATTCTAAAACACCCTCCTCCCAAATTCTCAGCCCCTGAGATACTTATGTTTTCCCCCAGTTATTCATTCAAGTACTAATCTAGCTATTGCCCTTAAGGCATTTTGTATCCATAATTAAGGTCCAAATCAGTTACCGTTAAAACAGAATTTATCCGATTCAGCTGGGCCTTACCTTTTGAAGGAAATGAGTCATTCAAAAGCAGAGCTTTCTCTGCTTGAGAGCGAGAGAAAGTCAAAGAGATATGATCTGGCAGGGCTAAAAGAAAGCTAACATCTATGTTGTCAACTGTTTAGGAAGACCATATTTCAGGGAACTGAGAGGCATCTACGGACTGATAGCAATCCCCAGCCAAGAGTCAGCAAGACCATGGAGACCTCAGTCCCTATGGTTTCAAGGAACTGAATTGTGCCAGCATCCAGTGATTTTGGAAGAGGACTCTGAGCTTTAGATGAGAAGCACAGGTCCACCAACACCTTGATTTTAGCCTGCTGAATTAATTTCCTGGAGCTGCTGTTAAAAAGTACCCAAAACTAGGAAACTTCACAAATCAGTAATTTATTCTCTCACAATTCCAGAGACTAGGAGGCTAAAACCCAAATGTCGTGATCCTTCTGAGAGTCTGGGCAGAATCCTGCCTTGCTTCTTTCTAGCTTCTAGTGGTGATTACCAATCCTTGTCACTCTTTGTCTTGCAGCTGAATTACTCCTATCTCTGCCTCTGTCATTACATGGTATTCTTCCTATGTGTTCCCATCTTTACACGGCTTTTTCTTTTTCTTGTAAGGATACTAGGCATATGGGATTAGGGTGCATCCTAGTGACCTTTTCTTAACTTGATTACATCTAAAGACTCTATTTCCAAATCAGATCACATTCATAGTTACAAGTGGTTATGATTTCAATAAATATTTTTGGAGAACACAATTCTACCCATAAGACCTGCAGAGATCCTGAGCAGATAATCCAGCCATGTCTTGCCCAGATTTGACCTACAGAATCTGTGAGATAATATAATTGTGCAATGCAGTCAGTTAATGTTTCTGTAATACGTTATGGAGCAATAGAAGTAATACAACACCCTAACTTTTCAAGGTTGTGGATTTTTACTATATACCCAGGTAGATGGTATATGGCTAGGAAAAAAATGTAATTTGCAACAGAAATGAAAGCATTTATTTTTAACCCCCACAACTTCTGAGAAGAGCAGATCCTTGCAACTGGAGAGTTCTTTTCAGCAAGAGGTCATGGTTGGAAGAATGCAGAACTTGAAGGCCAGGGGCAGAGAAAAAAATTGCTTCTCATAAGAAAAAAAGAGGAAAATATAGAGAGACAGAAGAGAGCTTCTTGAGTGGTGCTGGGTGGAGGACAGTTTTAGAGACCAATAGAAGAAGAGTTAAAAGAAGGGAAATCAATAGCTAGCGGCCAAATGGGAAGTGATTGCTGGAGTCAAGATCTATTGCCAAATAGGGATTGTATTAAGTTGTTGCAAGGTGTTAAGCAAGTTAAATCCTTATCTTTCTCTTCCCCATAAAGTATTCAGTAGAACCTACATTCATTACCTCAACACATTGTCTATTATTATCCCTAGGTGTTGGTAATATGCCACATTTTTATTCTTTCCTGCTCATATTTTCTGTAGAAAATTGGTATTATGTTTATAATCAGAAATTATTTTTAAAATATTGTTTTGTGAAAATCGATATTGTTTAATTAGGATGGCCTAGCATGGCTTTACTGGTGGAAAAATGCAGCAGTGAGTGTTGCTTTAGGGTAGCCCAGGAACAAACCACAGGCTGTTCATGAAAAGTTCGGTGCGTATGGATTATAGGTATACCCAAATGTAACATTAGCCTCTAAATTCCAGGTTTGGTAACTGAGTTTTTTCAATGATTGGTTTTCCTATATACTCAACTGAAATAGCATAAAATAAAATAGGATGTAATAGCTGCTAATATATCCTACAGGCCTTATAGGGAGATGGTTATCGAAGTGTAATTCCTTAGACTGGCACCATCAGTATCACCTGAGAAATTGTTAGAAATAAAAACAATAAGGCTCTGACTCAGACCTATTGAATCAGAAACTTTGAGGGTGAAACACACCCAGAGATGCAGGTTTTGACAAATCCTCCAGGTGATAGTTTGACAACCACTGCTATAGAGGACCCTATTACTGCTATAATCTCAATGCCTGCTGCTACTCACATCTCACTAGGGTCATGATAAACAGTGTCTACTGCAATCAACATCTTTGTATGTCCATTTTATGTTACAGACATTTCATTCTTTACAATTGTCTGTTTCCCTGCAGGTTTTTTTTTTTTTTTTTTTTTTTTTTTTTTTTTTTTT